>NW_024099262.1:0-2125 GCF_016545835.1 Crotalus tigris
AAAAATTTCACTTCTGGAGCACAAAAATCCCTGACCCCGGCATCAGGAATTTCCTTTCCTAGACACCAAAACAGCTCAATTTTTTAAAATTACATAAAGCACCATTTTTACACATGAAATTTAACCCGGAATCCAATTTTGATATCCGTTTTTACATTTGGTTTAAGAAAAAATTTTCAGCTCCAGAGCACAAAAATCCCTGACCCCGGCATCAGGAATTTCTTTTCCCAGACACCAAAACGGCTCAATTTTTAAAAACTACATAAAGGACTATTTTTAAGCATGAAATTTAACCAGGAATCCAATTCTGATGTCCGTTTTTCCATTTGGGTAAATAAAAAATTTTCACCTCTGGAGCACAAAAATCCCTGACCCCGGCATCAGGAATTTCCTTCCCTAGACACCAATACAGCTGAATTTTTAAAAACTACATAAAGCATCATTTTTACAAATGAAATTTAACCCGGAATCCAATTCTGATGTCCGTTTTTCCATTTGGGTAAATAAAAAATTTTCACCTCTGGAGCACAAAAATCCCTGACCCCGGCATCAGGAATTTCCTTCCCTAGACACCAAAACAGCTCAATTTTTAAAAACTACATAAAGCACCATTTTTAAGCATGAAATTTAAACCCGAATCCAATTCTGATGTCCGTTTTGACATTTGAGTCAATAAAAAATTTTCAGCTCTGGAGCACAAAAATCCCTGACCCCGGCATCAGGAATTTCTTTTCCAAGACACCAAAACGGCTCAATTTTTAAAAACTACATAAAGCACCATTTATAAGCATGAAATTTAACCCGAAATCCAATTCTGATGTCCGTTTTTACATTTGGGTCAAAAAAAAAATTTCAGCTCTGGAGCACAAAAATCCCTGACCCCGGCATCAGGAATTTCCTTCCCTAGACACCAATACAGCTGAATTTTTAAAAACTACATAAAGCATCATTTTTACAAATGAAATTTAACCCGGAATCCAATTCTGATGTCCGTTTTTCCATTTGGGTCAATAAAAAATTTTCACCTCTGGAGCACAAAAATCCCTGACCCCGGCATCAGGAATTTCCTTTCCTAGACACCAAAACAGCTCAATTTTTTAAAATTACATAAAGCACCATTTTTACAAATGAAATTTAACCCGGAATCCAATTTTGATATCCGTTTTTACATTTGGTTTAAGAAAAAATTTTCACCTCTGGGGCACAAAAATCCCTGACCCCGGCATCAGGAATTTCCTTTCCCAGTCACCAAAACGGCTCAATTTTTTAAAACTACATAAAGCACTATTTTTAAGCATGAAATTTAACTTCGAATCCAATCCAACATTTGAGTCAATAAAAAATTTTCAGCTCCGGAGCACAAAAATCCCTGACCCCAGCATCAGGAATTTCCTTCCCCGGACACCAAAACAGCTGAATTTTTAAAAACTACACAAAGCACCATTTTTAAGCATGAAATTTAACCCGGAATCCAATTCTGATGTCCGTTTTTACATTTGGGTCAATAAAAAATTTTTACCTCTGGAACACAAAAATCCCTGACCTCGGCATCAGGAATTTCCTTCCCAAGACACCAAAACAGCTCAATTTTTAAAAACTACATACAGCACCATTTTTAAGCATGAAATTTAACTTCGAATCCAATTCTGATGTCCGATTTTACATTTGGGTCAATAAAAAATTTTCACCTCTGGAGCACAAGAATCGCTGACCCCGGCATCAGCAATTTCCTTCCCTAGAAAACAAAACAGCTGAATTTTTAAAAACTACATAAAGCACCACTTTTAAGCATGAAATTTCACTTCGAATCCAATTCTGTTGTCCGTTTTTACATTTGGGTCAATAAAAAATTTTCACCTCTGGAGCACAAGAATCGCTGACCCCGGCATCAGGAATTTCCTTCCCTAGACAACAAAACAGCTCAATTTGTAAAAACTACATAAAGCACCATTTTTAAGCATGAAATTTAACCCGGAATCCAATTCTGATGTCCATTTTTACATTTGGGTCAATAAAAAATTTTCACCTCTGGAGCACAAAAATCCCTGACCACAGCATCAGGAATTACCTTCCCTAGACACCAAAAGAGCTCAATTTTTAAAAACTACATAAAGCACCATTTTTA
>NW_024099263.1:0-9519 GCF_016545835.1 Crotalus tigris
CTCTGGAGGTGAAAATTTTTTTTTGACCGAAATGTAAAAACGGACATCAGAATTGGATTTGGGGTTAAATTTTATGCTTAAAAATGGTGCTTTATGTAGTTTTTAAAAATTGAGCCGTTTTGGTTTCCGGGGAAAGAAATTCCTGATGCCGGGGTCAAAGATTTTTGTGCTCCAGAGGTGAAAATTTTTTTTTGACCCAAATGTATAAACGGACGTCAGAATGCGCTTCGAGGTTAAATTTCATGCTTAAAAAAGGTGCTTTTTGTAGTTTTTAAAAATTGAGCCGTTTTTGTGTCCGGGGAAGGAAATTTCTGATGCCAGCCGGGGTCAGGGATTTTTGTGCACCAGAGGAGGAAATTATTTTTTGTCCCAAATGTATAAACAGACGTCAGAATAGGATTCGGGGTTAAATTTAATGCTTAAAAAAGGTGCTTTTTGTAGTTTTTAAAAATTGAGCCGTTTTGGTGTCCGTGGAAGTAAATTCCTGATACCGGGGTCAGGGATTTTTGTGCTCCGTTGGTGAAAAAATTTTTAGGACCCAAATGTATAAACGGATGTCAGAATGGGATTCGGGGTTAAATTTCATCCTTAGAAATGGTGCTTTCTGTTGTTTTCAAAAATTGAGCCATTTTGGTGTCCAGGGAAGGAAATTCCTGATGCCGGTGTCAGGGATTTTTGTGCTCCGGAGGTGAAAATTTTTGTTTCACCCAAATGTGAAAACGGACGTCAGAATGGGATTTTGGGTTAAATTTCATGCTTAAAAAGGTGCTTTTTTTAGTTTTTAAAAATTGAGCCATTTTGGTATCCGTGGAAGTAAATTCCTGATGCCGGGGTCAGGGATTGTTGTGCTCCATAGGTGAAAAATATTTTAGGACCCAAATGTATAAACGGATGTCAGAATGGGATTCGGGGTTAAATTTCATGGTTAAAAAAGGTTCTTTTTGTAGTTTTTAAAAATTGAGACATTTGATGTCCAGGGAAGGAAATTCCTGATGCCGGGGTCAGGTATTTTTGTGCTCCGGAGGTGAAAATTTTTTTTTCACCCAAATGTAAAAACAGACGTCAGAATGCGATTTCGGGTGTAAATTTCATGCTTAGAATGGTGCTTTTTGTATTGTTAAAATTTGAGCCGTTTTGGTGTCCCGGAGGAAATTCCTGTGCCGGGGTCAGGGATTTTTGTGCTTCAGGGTGAAAATTTTTGTTTTTGACTCCAAATGTAGAAACGGTTGTCGAATGGAATCATGGATAAATTTCGTGCTAAAAAAGGTGCATTTTATCATAGTTTTTACAAGACTTGAGAAAACACATTTTGGTGTCCGGGGAATTAAATTTCTGATGTCCCCGCCGGGGTCAGGGATTTTTTTGCTCCCGGAGGTGAAATTTTTTTTATTCAACCCAATGGAGATGGATGTCCAGAATGAGATTCGGGGTTAAATTCATCTTAAAAATGGTGCTTTTTGTAGTTTTTAAAAACTGAGCCCTTTAGGTGTCTGGGGAAGGAAATTCCTGATGCCGGGGTCAGGGATTTTTGAGCTCCGGAGGTGAAAATTTTTTTTTCACCAAAATATAAAAACGGACGTCAGAATGGGATTCGGGGTTAAATTTCATGCTTAAAAATGGTGCTTTTTCTAGTTTTCAAAAATTGAGCCGTTTTGGTATACAGGGAAGGAAATTCCTGATTCCGGGTCAGGGATTTTTCTACTCCAAAGATGAAAAATTTTTTTTACCCAAATGTAAAAACGGACCTCAGAATGGGGTTCGGGGTTAAATTTCATGCTTAAAAATGGTGCTTTTTCTAGTTTTCAAAAATTGAGACTTCTTGATGTCCAGGGAAGGAATTCCTGATGCCGGGGTCAGGTTATTTTTGTGCTCCGAGTGAAAAGTTTTTTTTCACCCAAATGTATAAACGGATGTCAGAATGGGATTCGGGGTTAAATTTCATGGTTAAAAAATGTTCTTTTTGTAGTTTTTAAAAATTGAGACATTTGATGTCCAGGGAAGGAAATTCCTGATGCAGGGGTCAGGTATTTTTGTGCTCCGGAGGTGAAAAATTTTTTTTGACCCAAATGTATAAACGGATGTCAGAATGGGATTCAGAGATAAATTTCATGCTTAAAATAGGTGCTTTTTGTATTTTTTAAAAATTGAGCCGTTTTGGTGTCCGGGGAAGGAAATTCCTGATGCCGGGGTCAAAGATTTTTGTGCTCCAGAGGTGAAAAATTTTTTTTGACCCAAATGTATAAACGGATGTCAGAATGGGATTCAGGGATAAATTTCATGCTTAAAAAAGGTGCTTTTAGTAGTTTTTAAAAATTGAGCCATTTTGGTGTCCGGGGAAGGAAATTCCTGATGCCGGAGTCAGGTATTTTTGTGCTCCGGATGTGAAAATTTTTGTTTCACCAAAATGTAAAAACGGACGTCAGAATGGGATTTCGGGTTAAATTTCATGCTTAAAAAAGGTGCTTTTTGTAGTTTTTAAAAATTGAGCCGTTTTGGTGTCCGGGGAAGTAAATTTCTGATGCCGGGGTCAGGGATTTTTTTGCTCCGGAGGTGAAAATTTTTTTTTCAACCCAATGTATAAATGGATGTCAGAATGAGATTCGGGGTTAAATTTCATCCATAAAAAAGGTTCTTTTTGTAGTTTTTAAAAATTGAGACGTTTGATGTCCAGGGAAGGAAATTCCTGATGCTGGGGTCAGGTATTTTTGTGCTCCGGAGGTGAAAATTTTTTTTTCACCCAAATATAAAAACAGATGTCAGAATGGGATTCGGGGTTAAATTTCATGCTTAAAAATGGTGCTTTTCGTAGTTTTTAAAAATTGAGCCGTTTTGGTGTCCGGGGAAGGAAATTCCTGATGCCGGGGTCAGGGATTTTTGTGCTCCAGAGGTGAAAAAAATTTTAGGACCCAAATGTATAAACGGATGTCAGAATGGTTTTCGGGGTAAAATTTCATCCTTAAAAAAGGTTCTTTTTGTAATTTTTAAAAATTGAGACGTTTGATGTCCAGGGAAGGAAATTCCTGATGCCGGGGTCAGTCTTTTTTGCTCGGAGGTGAAATTTTTTTTTTCACCCAAATGAAAAACGATGTCAGAATGGATTTCGGGGTAAATTTCCTGCTTAAAAAATGGTGGCTTTTTGTAGTTTTTTAAAAATTGAGCCTTTTTGGTGTCCGGGAAGGAAATTCCTGATGCCGGGGTCAGGGATTTTTGTGCTCCAGATGTGAAAATTTTTTTTGACCCAAATGTATAAACGGATGTCAGAATTGGATTCAGGGATAAATTTCATGCTTAAAAAAGGTGCTTTTTGTACTTTTTAAAAATTGAGCCGTTTTGGTGTCCGGGGAAGGAAATTCCTGATGCCGGGGTCAGGTATTTTTGTGCTCCGGAGGTAAAAATTTTTGTTTCACCCAAATGTAAAAACAGATGTCAGAATGGGATTCTGGGATAAATTTCATGCTTAAAAATGGTGCTTTTTGTAGTTCTTAAAAATTGAGCCGTTTTGGTGTCCGGGGAAGGAAATTCCTGATGCCGGGGTCAGGTATTTTTGTGCTCCGGAGGTAAAAATTTTTGTTTCACCCAAATGTAAAAACGGACCTCAGAATGGGATGTGGGGTTAAATTTCATGCTTTAAAAAGGTGCTTTTTGTAGTTTTTAAAAATTGAGCCGTTTTGGTGTCCGGGGAAGGAAATTTCTGATGCCGGGGTCAGGGATTTTTTTGCTCCGGAGGTGAAAATTTTTTTTTCAACCCAATGTATAAACGGATGTCAGAATGAGATTCGGGGTTAAATTTCATCCTTAGAAATGGTGCTTTTTGTAGTTTTCAAAAATTGAGCCATTTTTGTGTCTGTGGAAGTAAATTCCTGATGCCGGGGTCAGGGATTTTTGTGCTCCGTTGGTGAAAAAATTTTTAGGACCCAAATGTATAAACGGATGTCAGAATGGGATTTGGGGTTAAATTTCATCCTTAGAAATGGTGCTTTCTGTAGTTTTCAAAAATTGAGCCATTTTGGTGTCCAGGGAAGGAAATTCCTGATGCCGGGGTAAGGGATTTTTGTGCTCCGGAGGTGAAAATTTTTGTTTCACCCAAATGTGAAAACGGACGTCAGAATGGGATTTTGGGTTAAATTTCATGCTTAAAAAGGTGCTTTTTTTAGTTTTTAAAAATTGAGCCATTTTGGTATCTGTGGAAGTAAATTCCTGATGCCGGGGTCAGGGATTGTTGTGCTCCATAGGTGAAAAATATTTTAGGACCCAAATGTATAAACGGATGTCAGAATGGGATTCGGGGTTAAATTTCATGGTTAAAAAATGTTCTTTTTGTAGTTTTTAAAAATTGAGACATTTGATGTCCAGGGAAGGAAATTCCTGATGCAGGGGTCAGGTATTTTTGTGCTCCGGAGGTGAAAAATTTTTTTTGACCCAAATGTATAAACGGATGTCAGAATGGGATTCAGAGATAAATTTCATGCTTAAAATAGGTGCTTTTTGTATTTTTTAAAAATTGAGCCGTTTTGGTGTCCGGGGAAGGAAATTCCTGATGCCGGGGTCAGGGATGTTGTGCTTCCAGAGTGCAAAAATTTTAGGACCCAAATTATAAACGATGTCCAGATGGTTTTCGGGTAATTTCATCCTTAAAAAGTTTCTTTTTGTAAGTTTTAAAATTGGTACGTTTGATGTCCATGAATGAAAGTCCTGATGCCGGGGTCAGGTATTTTTGTGCTCCGGAGGTGAAAATTTTTGTTTCACCCAAATGTAAAAACAGACGTCAGAATGCGATTCGGGGTTAAATTTCAAGCTTAAATATGGTGCTTTTTGTAGTTTTTAAAAATTGAGCCGTTTTTGTGTCCGGGGAAGAAAATTCCTGATGCCGGGGTCAGGGATTTTTGTGCACCGGAGTTGAAAATTTTTTTTTGACCCAAATGTATAAACGGACGTCAGAATGGGATTCGGGGTTAAATGTAATGTTTAAAAAGGTGCTTTTTTTATTTTTTAAAATTTGAGGCCGTTTTGGTGTCCGGGAAGGAATTCCCTGATGCCGGGGTCAAAGATTTTTGTGCTCCCGAAGGGGAAAATTTTTTTGTTGACCCAAATGTATAAAGGATGTCGAATGGATTAAGGATAAATTTCATGCTTAAAAAAATTGTTTTAAGTAGTTTTTAAAATTGAGGCCCTTTTGGTGTCCGGGGAGGAATTCCTGAATGCCGGAGTCAGGTATTTTTGTGCTGGTCCGGATGTGAAAATTTTTGTTTCACCCAATGTAAGACGACGTCAGAATGGGATTTGGGTTAAATTTCATGCTAAAGGTGCTTTTTTGTAGTTTTTAAAAATTGAGCCGTTTTGGTATCCGGGAAGGAATCCTGATTCCGGGTCAGGGATTTTTTGCTCCGGAGGTGAAAATTTTTTTTTCAACCCAATGTATAAACGGATGTCAGATGCATTCGGGTTAATTTCATCCATCCTTAGAAATTGTGCTTTTTGTAGTTTTCAAAAATTGAGCCATTTTTGTGTCCGTGGAAGTAAATTCCTGATGCCGGGGTCAGGGATTTTTGTGCTCCGTTGGTGAAAAAATTTTTAGGACCCAAATGTATAAACGGATGTCAGAATGGGATTTGGGGTTAAATTTCATCCTTAGAAATGGTGCTTTCTGTAGTTTTCAAAAATTGAGCCATTTTGGTATCCGTGGAAGTAAATTCCTGATGCCGGGGTCAGGGATTGTTGTGCTCCATAGGTGAAAAATATTTTAGGACCCAAATGTATAAACGGATGTCAGAATGGGATTCGGGGTTAAATTTCATGGTTAAAAAAGGTTCCTTTTGTAGTTTTTAAAAATTGAGACATTTGATGTCCAGGGAAGGAAATTCCTGATGCAGGGGTCAGGTATTTTTGTGCTCCGGAGGTGAAATTTTTTTTTTCACCCAAATATAAAAACAGATGTCAGAATGGGATTCGGGGTTAAATTTCATGCTTAAAAATGGTGCTTTTTGTAGTTGTTAAAAATTGAGCCGTTTTGGTGTCCGGGGAAGGAAATTCCTGATGCCGGGGTCAGGGATTTTTGTGCTTCAGAGGTGAAAAATTTTTTTTGACCCAAATGTATAAACGGATGTCAGAATGGGATTCAGAGATAAATTTCATGCTTAAAAAAGGTGATTTTGTATTTTTTAAAAATTGAGCCGTTTTGGTGTCTGGGGAAGGAAATTCCTGATGCCGGGGTCAAAGATTTTTGTGCTCCAGAGGTGAAAATTTTTTTTTGACCCAAATGTAAAAACGGATGTCAGAATGGGATTCAGGGATAAATTTCATGCTTAAAAAAGGTGCTTTTAGTAGTTTTTAAAAATTGAGCCATTTTGGTGTCCGGGGAAGGAAATTCCTGATGCCGGAGTCAGGTATTTTTGTGCTCCGGATGTGAAAATTTTTGTTTCACCCAAATGTAAAAACGGACGTCAGAATGGGATTTCGGGTTAAATTTCATGCTTAAAAAAGGTGCTTTTTGTAGTTTTTAAAAATTGAGCCGTTTTGGTGTCCGGGGAAGTAAATTTCTGATGCCGGGGTCAGGGATTTTTTTGCTCCGGAGGTGAAAATTTTTTTTTCAACCCAATGTATAAATGGATGTCAGAATGAGATTCGGGGTTAAATTTCATCCTTAAAAAAGTTTCTTTTTGTAGTTTTTAAAAATTGAGACGTTTGATGTCCAGGGAAGGAAATTCCTGATGCCGGGGTCAGGTATTTTTGTGCTCCGGAGGTGAAAATTTTTTTTTCACCCAAATGTAAAAACAGATGTCAGAATGGGATTCGGGGTTAAATTTCATGCTTAAAAATGATGCTTTTTGTGGTTTTTAAAAATTGAGCCGTGTTGGTGTCCGGGGAAGGAAATTCCTGATGCCGGGGTCAGGGATTTTTGTGCTCCGGAGGTGAAAATTTTTTTTTGACACAAATGTATAAACGGATGTCAGAATGGGATTCGGGGTTAAATTTCATCCTTAAAAAAGGTTCTTTTCGTACTTTTTAAAAATTGAGACGTTTGATGTCCAGAGAAGGAAATTCCTGATACCGGGGTCAGGTATTTTTGTGCTCCGGAGGTGAAAATTTTTTTTTCACCCAAATGTAAAAACAGATGTCAGAATGGGATTCGGGGTTAAATTTCATGCTTAAAAATGGTGCTTTTTGTAGTTGTTAAAAATTGAGCCGTTTTGGTGTTCGGGGAAGGAAATTCCTGATGCCGGGGTCAGGGATTTTTGTGCTTCAGAGGTGAAAATTTTTTTTTGACCCAAATGTATAAACGGATGTCAGAATGGGATTCAGAGATAAATTTCATGCTTAAAATAGGTGCTTTTTGTATTTTTTAAAAATTGAGCCGTTTTGGTGTCCGGGGAAGGAAATTCCTGATTTCGGGGTCAAAGATTTTTGTGCTCCAGAGGTGAAAATTTTTTTTTGACCCAAATGTATAAACGGATGTCAGAATGGGATTCAGGGATAAATTTCATGCTTAAAAAAGGTGCTTTTAGTAGTTTTTAAAAATTGAGCCATTTTGGTGTCCGGGGAAGGAAATTCCTGATGCCGGAGTCAGGTATTTTTGTGCTCCGGATGTGAAAATTTTTGTTTCACCAAAATGTAAAAACGGACGTCAGAATGGGATTTCGGGTTAAATTTCATGCTTAAAAAAGGTGCTTTTTGTAGTTTTTAAAAATTGAGCCGTTTTGGTGTCCGGGGAAGTAAATTTCTGATGCCGGGGTCAGGGATTTTTTTGCTCCGGAGGTGAAAATTTTTTTTTCAACCCAATGTATAAATGGATGTCAGAATGAGATTCGGGGTTAAATTTCATCCATAAAAAAGGTTCTTTTTGTAGTTTTTAAAAATTGAGACGTTTGATGTCCAGGGAAGGAAATTCCTGATGCCGGGGTCAGGTATTTTTGTGCTCCGGAGGTGAAAAATTTTTTTTGACCCAAATGTATAAACGGACGTCAGAATGCGCTTCGAGGTTAAATTTCATGCTTAAAAAAGGTGCTTTTTATAGTTTTTAAAAATTGAGCCGTTTTTGTGTCCGGGGAAGGAAATTTCTGATGCCAGCCGGGGTCAGGGATTTTTGTGCACCAGAGGTGGAAATTTTTTTTTGACCCAAATGTATAAACGGACGTCAGAATGGGATTCGGGGTTAAATTTAATGCTTAAAAAAGGTGCTTTTTGTAGTTTTTAAAAATTGAGCCATTTTGGTGTCCGTGGAAGTAAATTCCTGATACCGGGGTCAGGGATTTTTGTGCTCCGTTGGTGAAAAAATTTTTAGGACCCAAATGTATAAACGAATGTCAGAATGGGATTCGGGGTTAAATTTCATCCTTAGAAATGGTGCTTTCTGTAGTTTTCAAAAATTGAGCCATTTTGGTGTCCAGGGAAGGAAATTCCTGATGCCCGTGTCAGGGATTTTTGTGCTCCGGAGGTGAAAATTTTTGTTTCACCCAAATGTGAAAACGGACGTCAGAATGGGATTTCGGGTTAAATTTCATGCTTAAAAAGGTACTTTTTGTAGTTTTTAAAAATTGAGCCATTTTGGTATCCGTGGAAGTAAATTCCTGATGCCGGGGTCAGGGATTGTTGTGCAACGTAGGTGAAAAATATTTTAGGACCCAAATGTATAAACGGATGTCAGAATGGGATTCGGGGTTAAATTTCATGGTTAAAAAAGGTTCTTTTTGTAGTTTTTAAAAATTGAGACATTTGATGTCCAGGGAAGGAAATTCCTGATACCGGGGTCAGGTATTTTTGTTCTCCAGAGGTGAAAATTTTTTTTTCACCCAAATGTAAAACAGATGTCAGAAATGGATTCGGGTTAAATTTCTGCTTAAAAATTGGTCTTTTGTAGTTGTTAAAAATTGTATCCGTTTGGTGTCCGGGAAGGAATTCCTGATTCCGGGGGTCATGGATTTTGGGCTTCAGAGGTGCAAAATTTTTTTTTTTTTTGACCCAAATGTATAAACGGATGTCGATGGGATTCCGAGAAATAATGTCCATGCTTAAAATAAGGTGCTTTTTTGTATTTTTTAAAAATTGATCCGTTTTGTGTGTCCGGGAAGGAAATCCTGAGCCGGTCAAAGATTTTTGTGCCAGAGTAAAATTTTTTTTTCGCCCAAATGTATAACCGGATGTCAGAATGGGATTCGGGGTTAAATTTCATGATTAAAAAACATGCTTTTTGTAGTTTTTCAAAATTGAGACGTTTTGGTGTCCATGGAAGGAAATTCCTGATGCCGGGGTCAGGGATTTTTGTGCTCCGGAGGTGAAAACTTTTGTTTCACCCTAATGTGAAAACGGACGTCAGAATGGGATTTCGGTTTAAATTTCATGCTTAAAAAAGGTGGTTTTTGTAGTTTTTAAAAATTGAGCCGTTTTGGTGTCCGTGGAAGGAAATTTCTGATGCCGGGGTCAGAGATTTTTTTGCTCCGGAGGTGAAATTTTTTTTTTCAACCCAATGTATAAACTGATGTCAGAATGAGATTCGGGGTTAAATTTCATCCTTATAAATGGTGC
>NW_024099264.1:0-10853 GCF_016545835.1 Crotalus tigris
TCAAGCTAATTTTAAATCCTATTCACCTTTGCTGGTTTGGTCCCTTTAAAAAGTACATGGCTGAGATTAGCTCAGGTTCCATCAAAATTTTATTCTAAGAACTTGAATTCTAAGAACTTAATTCTTGGCTAAAATTACCCCAGGAATTCACTTTATTCCTAAGAGGAAAGTCAGTTCAAGAGATAATTTTACCTTTCAAGCTAATTTTAAATCCTATTCACCTTTGCTGGTTTGGTCCCTTTAAAAAGGACATGGCTGAGATTACCTCAGGTTCGACCAAAATTTTATTCTAAGAACTTGAATTCTTGCCTAAAATTACCCCAAGAATTCACTTTATTCCTAAGAGAGAAGTCAGTTCTTAAGATAATTTTACCTTTAAAGCTAAATTTGACCTTTGCTGGTTTGGTCCCTTTAAAAAGGACATGGCTGAGATTAGCGTTCGACCAAAATTTTAAGAACTTGACTAGTATTATTCTAAGACACAGCGGTTTGCGTTATTCCCCGAGCGAAAGACTGAGATAAGTATCTTTAGCGACCTATGGGTTTTGGAGTCCTTTAAATAAAACACTGTTGAGCTACCACTGGCGTTTTACTCGTAAGAATACACGCCGTGGTTAAAATTACCCCAGGTGCTATCCTGACTCCTCGAGAACAATAAGCTATTAATTAGCTAACGAACTCGCGCCCCCCTCCGCATCCCCAAAAGGTAAAAAAAATTCTCCCCGACCTCGAGCTCGAGGACTTGAGCCGCGGGAGAGCCGGAGAGAGACATTTTTGCCCTCCGGCGCCCCGCAGAAAAAAGAAAAAGTCGGCGGGCTTCTCAAGCTGAGTGCCAAAAGAAAAGCTAGCGCGCTGCAGAGGCACGAGACGCCGCTATCGCCTCTCTTCTGAGGAAAAAGAGACGCGGTAGCGGCGTCGGCTGTCTCTGCAGCGCGCTCGTTTTTCTTTTTGCACTCAGCTTGAGAAGCCCGCCGACATTTTAAATGCCCCCGCCTCTCGGAGAGGGGAGAGGCCGCTCAGCCAATCCGAGGGAAGCGTTTCCGGAGCAGCCAATCACGAGCGAGATGGGCGTGCAGACAGGAGCCCGCGAGGCAGTCCGAGGGCGCTGGGCGGGAAAGGCGCGCGCTCTTTCCCGCCCAAACACAGGTGCGAACGCTGGGCTATTTTCCCAGCTCGCGCAGCGGTTGCCATGGAGACGGCCGCCGCGCGGGAAGCTGCTCATCACGGTCAGGTGTGCCTCGGCCCGCACAGGTGAAGATAATTAGACTGCGTAATGCCTCCTCCTCGAGCCTTCGCCCCGCCCGGGGACCCTTTGGACTACAAATCCCATTCGTCAGGCAGCCTTGTGCCTGAGAGGCTGCCTCCCACCACCCCCCTCTCCCGTTGCAAAGGCCCAGTTTTTAAAATATCCCCATCATTTTTGCAGCTGTGCTTTTTAGGATTGAGAGAACAGAGGGCGACTTGGGCTTCTACTGGATTACAAGTCCCATCAGCCACCTCTGGGGTGCTGATGGGGATCGTCCCTTCTTCCAACAGAGAACTTTATCTTGTTGAGCAGGAAAATGCTTAAAATGCTGTTTTAAAAAAAACTGAAAATTTTATAAATGCAAAATAAAATAAAGATTACATGCAGAATTTAGGAGATGCTTTCCATTTTTTTTGCTGCAGAGAGATATTCTGTTAAATTCTAGTTGGAACTCCACGTCTCTTATTCTGTTGCTTTGCTTGGGTTATGCTTATGCTTATGCTCCCACCGCCTGTTTCCTGGGAGAGGGGAAGTTATTTATTTTATTAACGGTATTAACACCTTATTAATAGGGCCAGGGGAGGCCCGTTTGCTGCAACGCAGGCGCGGAAGAAGAAATCTGCTTCAAAAGTATAAAAAATAAATGCAGTTTATTTTGAAAATGTGTATAACCTATCGTTCCCTTCTAGGTTTATCATTTAAAGGATGGATAAAAGGGATGAGACGTGAGAAGTTGCAACTAATGGCTTTTATTATTTTGTTCGCCGTCCATCTAACTTTGTAGACCTTCGTCCAAAACAAGTCAGGGTTAGGAAGGGTAGGAGATTTCTTCCTTTCCTCTCCAGGTTGCCGTAAACAGCCCACCCACCGCCCAGAGGTAAGAGAAAGGAGAAAACTGGGAGAAAACAGGTAAGTTGTCCTTGAGGATTCCCCCCACCCTTTTTTTTTGGCACTTTCAGTGAGGTTAAGGTTTTTCCTTTTAAAGAGACAGGGATGGAAATGGAGTAAGGTTGGGAGCCCAGTAAAAACCCCAAGAGGAAGCGGGAAACAGGCTGCCCTATGTATGTTTCCTGGTAAAATACATGGGAAAATCCCATTGGAGGAAAATTCCAGTTAGGGTTAGGGTTATGTCTCCATGAACTCCTAGAGGAAAATGGACATCGCCAACAAACTCGGAGTGCTTGGGTATGGTTAGGAGTGCACTGACTTTTCTAGGCTGCCCTATGTATGTTTCCTGGTAAAATACATGGGAAAATCCCATTGCAGGAAAATTCCAGTTAGGGTTAGGGTTACGTCTCCATGAACTCCTATAGCAAAATAGACATCGCCAACAAACTCGGAGTGCTTGGGTATGGTTAGGAGTGAACTGACCTTTCTAGGCTGCCCTATTTATGTTTCCTGGTAAAATACATGGGAAAATCCCATTGGAGGAAAATTCCAGTTAGGGTTAGGGTTACGTCTCCATGAACTCCTAGAGGAAAATGGACATCGCCAACAAACTCGGAGTGCTTGGGTATGGTTAGGATAGCATTGACCTTTCTAGGCTGCCCTATCTATGTTTCCTGGTAAAATACATGGGAAAATCCCATTGCAGGAAAATTCCACTTAGGGTTAGGGTTACGTCTCATGAACTCCTAGAGCAAAATGGACATCGCCAACAAACTAGGAGTGCTTGGGTATGGTTAGGAGAGCACTGACCTTTCTAGGCTGCCCTATATATTTTTCCTGGTAAAATACATGGGAAAATCCCATTGGAGGAAAATTCCAGTTAGGGTTAGGGTTACGTCTCCATGAACACCTAGAGGAAAATGGACATCGCCAACAAACTCGGAGTGCTTGGGTATGGTTAGGAGTGCACTGACCTTTCTAGGCTGCCCTATGTATGTTTCCTAGTAAAATACATGGGAAAATCCCATTGGAGGAAAATTCTGTCAGAATACAGCTGGAAGGGACCTCGGAGGTCTTCTAGTCCAGCCGCCTGCTGAAGCAGGAAACCCTAAGTGGAATTTTCCTCCAATGGGCCCTATTAATAAGGTGTTAATACCGTTAATAAAGATAGAGAATATCGTCATTTTAAAATGCCGTTAAAAAGGTTTATTTCTTTTGTTGTTGTTGTTAATTGCGAAGTCGTGTCCGACCCATCGTGACCCCATGGACAACGTTCCTCCAGGTCTTCCTGTCCTCTACCATCTTCTGGAGTCCATTTAAGTTCACACCTACTGCTTCAGTGACCCCATCCAACCACCTCATTCTCTGTCGTCCCCTTCTTCTATTGCCCTCAATCTTTCCCAGCATTAGGCGCTTCTCCAGTGAGTCCTTCCTTCTCATTAGATGTCCAAAGTATTTGAGTTTCAACTTCAGGATCTGGCCTTCTAAAGAGCAGTCGGGGTTGATCTCTTCTAGGACTGACCGGTTTGAACGCCTTGCAGTCCAAGGGACTCGCAGGAGTCTTCTCCAGCACCATAGTTCAAAGGCCTCCATTCTTTGGCGCTCAGCCTTCCTTATGGTCCAACTTTCACAGCCATACATTGCAACTGGGCAAACCATGGCCTGGACTATACGCACTTTTGTTGGCAGGGTGATGTCTCTGCTTTTTAGTACGCTGTCTAGATTTGCCATAGCTTTCCTTCCCAGGAGCAAGCGTCTTTTAATTTCTTGGCTGCAGTCCCCATCTGAGGTGATCTTGGAGCCCAGAAAAATAAAATCTGTCACCACCTTCATTTCTTCCCCATCTATTTGCCAGGAATTGAGTGGGCCGGATGCCATGATTTTGGTTTTCTTAATGTTGAGTTTCAAGCCAACTTTTGCACTCTCCTTCTTCACCCGCATCAAGAGGCTCCTTAGTTCCTCTTCACTTTCTGCCCTTAGAGTGGTATCATCTGCATAGCTTAGGTTGTTGATATTTCTCCCGGCAATCTTAATTCCAACTTTTGTTTCATCTAGCCCTGCCTTTCTCATGATGTGCTCTGCATATAAGTTAAATAGGCAGGGCGACAGTATACAGCCTTGCCGGACTCCTTTTCCAATTTTGAACCCATCCGTGGTTCCGTGTCCAGTTCTCACTGTTGCTTCTTGACCCGCATATAGGTTTCTCAAGAGACAAATAAGATGGTCTGGTATTCCCATCTCTTTAAGAACTTGCCACAATTTGTTGTGATCCACACAATGAAAGGCTTTAGCGTAGTCAATGAAGCAGAAGTAGATGTTTTTCTGGAACTCCCTAGCTTTCTCCATGATCCAGTCGTATCGCACTTCCCTGTGTTACACCTTAAGAGGTTGCTCCTAAAAGTGCACCCGGCTCGCCCCCTTCAAGCAAACCCAGATGTTTTTATTCAAGCATAGTTTTGTTTGTCCTGCCCTTCTTTTTCTTTAAGGAGATCGTACGTATGTAGGTTTGTATTTAGGTTTGGTGTTTCTAAACTATATTTCTTAGAGATACCTATGTATTCATATAAGCGCAATATCAAATATCTATTTGAAATATTGTGTATTTTTATTACGAAACGATCAATCTAAAAATAAATGTAGTTTATTTTGAAAAAGTATATAACCTATCGTTCCCTTATAGGTTTATCATTTAAAGGATGGATAAAAGGGATGAGACGTGAGAAGTTGCAACTAATGGCATTTATTAATTTGTTCGCCGTCCATCTAACTTTGTGGACCTTCGTCTATTAATAAGGTGTTAATACCGTTAATAAAGATAGAGAATACGGTCATTTTAAAATGCCATTAAAAAGGTTTATTTCTTTGGGTGGCCGCAACACCCATTTTTGACCCCGGAAGGGCACAGTTTTCTGTCCCATAGCTTTGGCTTGGAGTCCATCCTAGGCCTTTTTAATGGCCTCCATCCTATAGCTAAGGCAGGGGTAGGCAACCTTGGCTCTTTGATGACTGGTGGACTTCAACTCCCAGAATTCCTGAGCCAGCCCTGCTAAGGGACGGAAAACTGGTCAAATCAGATACTGCGGCCAGAAAAATAAATAAACCTCTTTAAGATGATTATTCTTGATTATTAAAACCTTATTAATATGAATAAGCCACGATAGGCCTTAACTCGGTTTAAGATTGGAACCAGGATTTCTTCTGCGCCCGTGTGGCACCGACCGGGCCCCCCCCCCGTCGCCACGTTAATATTAATCATAAGGCATTAAGAATAAAAATAGAGAAGAATAAGCTTCAAATGCTATTCAAAAGAATTTATTTCTTTGGGCGGCAGCAGTACCCGTTTTTGACCACAGGAGGGCAGTGTTTCCCGTCCCGTAGCATTACCAGGGAGGCCGTCGTAGGCCACTTGCCCAGGATCGGGATACCGAGAAGCTAAGCTCCAAAGCGCAGAGCGTCAGCCAAAGGGTCGCCACTCTATGCTCGTCCGAAAGGGACGGGCCGCTTCCCTCGGCCTTCTGCGCGTGTCCGCCGGCTGGTTCTTGACGAGTAATCTGCGAGAGGCCCTCTCTGGACGGCGGGCTTCCTGTCCGTCGGTATCGGCCGTCCCCCAGGTGCTGCGGTAAAAGGACCTTTCCATCATGTCCGACTTCCGTTCCTTCGTTCTTAATCTTTCCCCCTACTTCCTTTCGGGTAGACCTCCTCAGCATGTCCGACTTCCTGTCCGCGCAAATTCTCCGTCCTCTAGGGTCGTTGAATTGCGACCTTCCCAATATGGCCGACTTCCGGTCCGTTCTTCTTAATCGTCCTTCCACTTCCTTTTTTTCGGGGACCTTCTGGGCAGGGCGGACTCCACGTCCGATCAACGAGGTAAGCCTTGAAAACCCCATTCAAAAGGCTTATTTCCCTTGGCGGCCGCAATACCCGTCCCATAGCATTTACCAGCGTAGGCCTTTTCCACGGCCTCAATGCCGCTATCGCTAAGGGAGGGAAAACAGTGCCCTCCCGTGGCCAAGCCGGGTATAGCAGCCACCAAAAGAAATAAACCTTTGAAAATGGCAAAAGGGCCTCCCGTCGCCCTATTAATATTAATAAGAGGCTACTAATAAAGACGGGGGAAAAATAAATAGCCTTAAAATCCCATTTAAAAGCTTTATTTTTTTCGGCGACCGCAGTACCCGTTTTTGACCACAGGAGGGCACACGTTTCCGTCCCGTAGCATGACCATCGACGACGACGACGACGTTCCCAGTACGGCCGAGTTCCTGTCCATCCGCCGAGGCCGTCCCCAACTTCCTGTCCGTTCCCTGCTTTTTCCCGTGCTCTTTTCTGCACTACGTTGACGGAGCGCACGTCTACCGGCGAGGCCTCAGGAAGGAAAAAAGGAAGCCTGCTACTGCCTCAGGTGAGCCGAGCCATCCCCGCATTTCCTGATTCCAGAAAGATACCGGCTTTCTCTGTTACCTAGTTAGCGGGGGATCCCCACCTTCCCCCTCCCCCGCCTCCTCCCCGGCCACTCGTTTGGTCCTCTCCCCTAAGATGTCCGCCTGGCCGTTCCTGGCCTTTCGCCGCCGGTATCTGTAAAAATGCGACCGAGAACCGGTGGCGGCGGCGGCGCCGGAGGTTGCGAGACCTGGTCTCTTTGCGCTCTTTCCCTTTCAGCTATAGGGGCTAAATTGGGAACGTAGAGACGAAGTTAGCTTGTTTTAATAACACACTTCGGGGTCGTTTACGCGAGCTCAGCCGCGGCTTCTTTTTAGCTCCTTTTTAGAGGCGGGGCCGGCGGGACACGCTCCAGGCTTTTGGCGTCCGGATCGGGAAGGGGGTTCCGACCCGTCTCGGGGGTCTCCTCGAAGGCTGCCAAGCAAGGCAGCCGTTGAATGGTGTTTTCCCAGCGCCCGAGTCCCGGATGTAGAAGAACCAGTCGTATCGCGCTTCCCTGTGTTACACCTTAAGAGGTTGCTCCTAAAAGTGCACCCCGCTCGCCCCCTTCAAGCAAATCCAGGTGTTTTTATTCAAGAATAGTTTTGTTTGTCCTGCCCTGCTATTTCTTTAAGGAGATCGTACGTATGTAGGTTTGTATTTAGGTTTGATGTTTCTAAACTATATTTCTTAGAGATCCCTCTGTATTAATCTAGGCTCAATATCAAATCTCTATTTGAAATTGTGTGCATTTTTATTAAGAAACGATCAATGTAAAAATAAATGCAGTTTATTTTGAAAATGTGTATAACCTATCGTTCCCTTCTAGGTTTATCATTTAAAGGATGGATAAAAGGGATGAGACGTGAGAAGTCGCAACTAATGGCTTTTATTATTTTGTTCGCCGTCCATCTAACTTTGTAGACCTTCGTCCAAAACAAGTCAGGGTTAGGAAGGGTAGGAGGTTTCTTCCTTTCCTCTCCAGGTTGCTGTAAACAGCCCACCCACCGCCCAGAGGTAAGAGATAGGTAAAGGAGGTCCCTCTGGGGGAAGCAGGAGACCCGGGTCTTTGCAGAGTTCGGCTTGCAATTTTGCTAACTTCCCCCAGTCACAACTGCATCGACTGATGTAGCGGCCAGGAGGAAGGGTGGGGACGCCTGCCGGATGAAACCTTCAGCCTTTTTGGAAAAGGCAGTGGAGAAAGGAGGTCACGCTCCCTGGATTTCCAGCCTAGAGCCTCCGCCGGATGGGTGACCCCCCACCCCTTGCTGTGGCTGTTAAGAAGGAACTGGGGGGAAACAGGTAAGTTGTCCTTGAGGATTCCCCCCCCCCTTTTTTGCCACTTTCAGTGAGGTTAAGGCTTTTCCTTTTAAAGAGACACGGATGGAAATGGAGTAAGGTTGGGAGCCCAGTAAAAACCCCAAGAGGAAGCGGGAAACAGGGTGGGAGGTTGCGATCGCCACCACTCCTCTCAATATTGCAGTTTTGGTGGGAAATAGCGGGAGGGACCTCTCCAAGGGCCTTCCCATTAGCAGAGCTTGGCAGTCTACCGGAAAGGGCCTTTTCTGGCACACCAGGCAGGCCGTGCAACAGCATCTTTGGGTGATCCTCACGGGCCCCGCTTTCCGGGTATTTAGGGACAAGGTAAGAACGCATCTCTTTGGCCGAGCTTTTGATTTCTGAGCAATCCTCTGGTGTAATTTTAAGAGCGATTTCAATTGCGTTAATGTGGTTTGTAGATTACAGCGTTAGCGTTTTATGAAGCACTTTGATGGCAGAAGAAACAAAAATCGCCAACAAACTCGGAGTGCTTGGGTATGTTAGGAGGGCACTGACTTTTCTAGGCTACCTTATCTATGTTTCCTGGTAAAATACATGGGAAAATCCCATTGGAGGAAAATTCCACTTAGGGTTAGGGTTACATCACCATGAACTCCTAGAGCAAAATGGACTCGCCAACAAACTCGGAGTGCTTGGGTATGGTTAGGAGGGCACTGACTTTTCTAGGCTGCCCTTATCTATGTTTCCTGGTAAAATACATGGGAAAATCCCATTGGAGGAAAATTCCACTTAGGGTTAGGGTTACTTCACCGTGAACTCCTAGAGCAAAATGGACATCGCCAACAAACTCGGAGTGCTTGGGTATGGTTAGGAGTGCACTGACTTTTCTAGGCTGCCTATCTATGTTTTCCTGGTAAATACATGGGAAAATCCCATTGGAGGAAAATTCCACTTAGGGTTAGGGTTACGTCACCGTGAACTCTAGAGCAAAATGGACATCGCCAACAAACTCGGAGTGCTTGGGTATGGTTAGGAGTGCACTGACTTTTTAGGCTGCCTATCTATGTTTCCTGGTAAAATACATGGGAAAATCCCATTGGAGGAAAATTCCACTTAGGGTTAGGGTTACGTCACCATGAACTCTTAAGCAAAATGGACATCGCCAACAAACGAGAGTGTTGGGTATGGTTAGGAGGGCACTGACTTTTCTAGGCTGCCCTATGTATGTTTCCTGGTAAAATACATGGGAAAATCCCATTGGAGGAAATTTCCACTTAGGGTTAGGGTTACGTCACCGTGACTCCTAGAGCAAAATGGACATCGACAACAAACTCGGAGTGCTTGGGTATGGTTAGGAGGGCACTGACTTTTCTAGGCTGCCCTACGTATGTTTCCTGGTAAAATACATGGGAAAATCTCATTGGAGGAAAATTTCACTTAGGGTTAGGTTTACGTCAATGTGAACTCTTAGAGCAAAATGGACATCGCCACAAACTCGGAGTGCTTGGGTATGTTAGGAGTGCACTGACTTTTCTAGGCTGCCCTATCTAATGTTTCCTGAAATACATGGAAACAATCCCATTGAGGAAAATTCCACTTAGGGTTAGGTTACGTCACCGTGAACTCTAGAGCAAAATGGGACATGGCCAACAAACTAGGAGTGGTTGGTTATGGTTAGGAGGGCACTGACTTTTCTAGGCTGCCTATTTATGTTTCCTGGTAAATACCTGGGGAAAATCCTTGGAGTAAATTTCCAACTTAGGTAGGGTAGTCCTCCGGATACTCCTAGAGCGAAATGGACATCGCCATCGAACTCAGAGTGCTTGGGTATGGTTAGGAGGGCAGTGGCTTTTCTAGGTTGCTCTATCTATGTTTCCTGGTAAAATACATGGGAAAATCTCATTGGAGGAAAATTCCACTTAGGGTTAGGGTTACGTCACCCTGAACTCCTAGAGCAAAATGGACATCGACAACAAACGTGGAGTGCTTGGGTATGGTTAGTAGGGCAGTGACTTTTCTAGGCTGCCCTATGTATGTTTCCTGGTAAAATACATGGTAAAATCCCATTGGAGGAAAATTCCACTTAGGGTTAGGGTTACGTCACCATGAACTCCTAGAGCAAAATGGACATCGCCAACAAACTTGGAGTGCTTGCGGATGGTTAGGAGGGCACTGAGTTTTCTAGGCTGCCCTATGTTGTTTTCCTGGTAAAAACATGGAATCCCATTGGAGGAAATTCTGTCAGAATACAGCTGGAAGGGACCCTCGGAGGTCTTCTAGTCCAGCCGCCTGCTGAAGCAGAGACCCCTACTAGGAATTTTCCTCCAATGGGCCCTATAATAAGGTGTTATACCGTTAAGAAAGATAGAGAATACCGTCATTTAAATGCCATTAAAAGGTTTATTTCTTTTGTGTGTTGTTGTTAATTGCGAAGTCCGTGTCTCTGACCCATCGTGACTTGCGTGGACCATGTTCCTCAAGGTCTTCCTGTCCTCTACCATCTTCTGGAATCCCATTAAGTTCACCCTACTGCTTCAGTAACTCCATCCAGCCACCTCATTCTCTGTCGTCCCTTTCTTCTATTGCCCTCAATCTTTCCCAGCCTTAGGCTCTTCTCCAGTGAGTCCTTCCTTCTCATTAGGTGGCCAAAGTATTTGAGTTTCAAATTCAGGATCTGGCCTTCTAAAGAGCAGTCGGGGTTGATCTCTTCTAGGACTGACCGGTTTGAACGCCTTGCAGTCCAAGGGACTCGCAGGAGTCTTCTCCAGCACCATAGTTCAAAGGCCTCAATTCTTTGGCGCTCAGCCTTTCTTATGGTCCAACTTTCACGGCCATACATTGCAACTGGGAAAACCATGGCCTTGACTATACGCACTTTTGTTGGCAGGGTGATGTCTCTGCTTTTTAGTATGCTGTCTAGATTTGCCATAGCTTTCCTCCCCAGGAGCAAGCGTCTTTTAATTTCTTGGCTGCAGTCCCCATCTGAGATGATCTTGGAGCCCAGACAAATAAAATCTGT
>NW_024099265.1:0-2310 GCF_016545835.1 Crotalus tigris
GTCCAGGGAAGGAAATTCCTGATGCCGGGGTCAGGGATTTTTGTTCTCTGGAGGTGAAAAATTTTGTTTCACCGAAATGTAAAAACAGACGTCAGAATGGGATTCGGGGTTAAATTTCAAGCTTAAAAATGGTCCTTTTTTAGTTTTTAAAAAATGAGCCGTTTTGGTGTCCAGCGAAGGAAATTCCTGATGCCGCGGTCAGGGATTTTTGTGCTCCGGTGGTGAAAATTTTTTTCACCCAAATGTATATACGGACGTCAGAATGGGATTCGGGGTTAAATTTCATGCTTAAAAATGCGGCCTTTTTTAGTTTTCTAAAAATGAGCCGTTTTGGGTCCAGGGAGGAAATCTGATGCCGGGGTCAGGGATTTGTTCTCTGGAGGTGAAAATTTTTTACTCACAAAGTATAAACGGACTGGAGAAGGGATCGGGGTAAATTTCATGCTTCAAAAAAAAACGCTGCTTTTCTAGTTTTTAAAAATTGAGACGTTTTGGTGTCCAGGGAAGGAAATTCCTGATGCCGGGGTCAGGGATTTTTGTGCTCCGGAGGAGAACATTTTTTTTTCACCCAAATGTATAAATGGACGTCAGAATGGGATTCGGGGTTAAATTTCATGCTTAAAAAACGTGCTTTTTCTAGTTTATAAAAATTGAGACGTTTTGGTGTCCAGGGAAGGAAATTCCTGATGCCGGGGTCAGGGATTTTTGTTCTCTGGAGGTGAAAATTTTTGTTTCACCGAAATGTAAAAACAGACGTCAGAATGGGATTCGGGGTAAATTCAGCTTAAAAAATGGTCCTTTTTTAGTTTTTAAAAATTGAGCCGTTTTGGTGTACAGGGAAGGAAATTCCTGATGCCGGGGTCAGGGATTTTTGTGATCCGGAGGTGAAAATTTTTTTTTCACCCAAATGTATAAACGGACATGAGAATGGGATTCGGGGTTAAATTTCATGCTTAAAAAACGTGCTTTTTCTAGTTTTTAAAAATTGAGACGTTTTGGTGTCCAGGAAGGAAATTCCTGATTCCGGGGTCAGGGATTTTTGTGCTCCGGAGGAGAAAATTTTTTTTCAACGAAATGTATAAATGGACGTCAGAATGGGATTCGGGTTAAATTTCAAGCTTAAAAATGGTCCATTTTTAGTTTTTAAAAATTGAGCCGTTTTGGTGGCCAGGGAAGGAAATTCCTGATGCCGGGGTCAGGGATTTTTGTGCTCCGGAGGTGAAAAATTTTTTTCACCCAAATGTATAAACGGACGTCAGAATGGGATTAGGGGTTAAATTTCATGCTTAAAAAACGTAAATTTTCTAGTTTTTAAAAATTGAGACGTTTTGATGTCCAGGGAAGGAAATTCCTGATGCCCGGGGTCAGATTTTTGTTGTCTGGAGGTGAAAATTTGCTTCACCCAAATATAAAAACCGACGTCAGATTGGATTCGGGGTTAAATTTCATGCTTAAAAAACGTGCTTTTTCTAGTTTTTAAAAATTTAGAAGTTTTGGTGTCCAGGAAGGAAATTCCTGATTCCGGGGTCAAGGATTTTTGTGCTCCGGAGGTGAAAATTTTTGTTTCAACGAAATGTAAAAACAGACATCAGAATGGGATTCGGGGTAAAATTTCAAGCTTAAAAATGTTCCTTTTTTAGTTTTTAAAAATTGAGCCGTTTTGGTGTCCAGGGAAGGAAATTCCTGATGCCCGGATCAGGGAATTTTGTGCTCTGTAGATGAAAATTTTTTTTTCGCCCAAATGTATAAACGGATGTCAGAATGGGATTCGGGGTTAAATTTCATGATTAAAAAACATGCTTTTTGTAGTTTTTCAAAATTGAGACGTTTTGGTGTCCATGGAAGGAAATTCCTGATGCCGGGGTCAGGGATTTGTGTGCTCCGGAGGTGAAAATTTTTTTTTGACCCAAATGTAAAAACGGACATCAGAATTGGATTCGGGGTTAAATTTCATGCTTAAAAATGGTGCTTTATGTAGTTTTTAAAAATTGAGCCGTTTTGGTGTCCAGGGAAGGAAATTCCTGATGCCGGGGTCAGGGATTTTTGTGCTCCGGAGGTGAAAATTTTTTTTTCACCCAAATGTATAAACGGACATCAGAATGGGATTCGGGGTTAAATTTCATGCTTAAAAACGTGCTTTTTCTAGTTTTTAAAAATTGAGACGTTTTGGTGTCCAGGAAGGAAATTCCTGATTCCGGGGTCAGGGATTTTTGTGCTCCGGATGAGAAAATTTTTTTTCACCGAAATGTTATAAACGGACGTCAGAATGGGATTCGGGGTTAAATTTCATGCTTAAAAAACGTGCTTTTT
>NW_024099266.1:0-7980 GCF_016545835.1 Crotalus tigris
CTTTCTTTCAAAAGATAGGCCTGGGCCAATATCACAATTGTTGGCAACTAGCCAATTAAGCATGAAAACTCAAAATGTGAAACTGACCTCAAATTCGCAATGTATGCATATACTCAGGTTGCCCACAGGTTGGGGAACCCGAAAAAACATGTGTTTTCCGTATCCAACCTTTCCTTCAAAAGGTAGGCCTGGGCCAATATCACAATTGTTGGCAAATAAGCACGAAAACTCAAAATGTGAAACTGACCTGAAATTCGCAATGTATGCATATACTCAGGTTCCCCACAGTTTGGGAAACCCAAAAAAACTTGTGTTTTCCGTATCTGACCTTTCCATCAAAAGGTAGGCCTGGGCCAATATCACAATTGTTGGCAAATGGCCAATTAAGCATGAAAACTTTAAATGTGAAACTGACCTCAAATTCGAAATGTATGCATATACTCAGGTTCCCCACAGATTGGGTAACCCAAAAAAACATGTGTTTTCCGTATCTGACCTTTCCATCAAAAGGGAGGCCTGGGCCAATATCACAATTGTTGGCAAATGTCCAATTTAGCATGAAAACTCAAAATGTGAAACTGACCTCAAATTCGCAATGTATGCATATACTCAGGTTCCCCACAGGTTGGGCAACCCGAAAAATCATGTTCGTTCCTATCACCTTTCCTTCAAAAGGTAAGGCCGGGGCCAATATCACAAATTGTTGGCCAAATGGCCAATTTAAGCATGAAAACTCTAAATGTGAAACTGACCTCAATATCGAAATGTATGCTATACTCACGGTTTCCCACAGGTTGGGGCACTCGAAAAGAAAATGTGTTTTCGTATTGACCTTCCTTCGAAAAGGTAGGCCTGTGCAAGGATTCACAATTGTTGGCAAAAATGGCAATTTAGCATGAAACTCACAAAGATGCTGAAACTGAGCTCAAATTCGCAATGTATGCATAACTCCGGTTGCCCACAGGTTGGGGAACCCCCCCCCCCCCCTTCCCAAGAAAAAACATGGTTTTCCGTATCTGACCTTTCCTTCAAAAGGTACGCCTGGGCCAGTATCACAATTGTTGGCAAATGGCAAATTTAGCATGAAAACTCAAAATGTGAAACTGACCTCAAATTCGCAATGTATGCATATACTCAGGTTTCCCACAGGTTGGGGAACCCGAAAAAACATGTGTTTTCCGTATCTGACATTTCCATCAAAAGGTAGGCGTGGGCCAGTATCACAATTGTTGGCAAATAAGCATTTAAGCATGAAAACTCAAAATGTGAAAGTGACCTCAAATTCGCAATGTATGCATATACTCAGGTTGCCCACAGGTTGGGAAACCCGAAAAAACATGTGTTTTACGTATCTGACCTTTCCATCAAAAGGTAGGCCTGGGCCAGTATCACAATTGTTGGCAAATGGCCAATTTAGCATGAAAACTCAAAATGTGAAACTGACCTCAAATTCACAATGTATGCATATACTCAGGTTGCCCACAGGTTGGGGAACCCGAAAAAACATGTGTTTTACGTATCCAACGTTTCTTTCAAAAGGTAGGCCTGGGCCAATATCACAATTGTTGGCAAATAAGCACGAAAACTCAAAATGTGAAACTGACCTCAAATTCCCAATATATGCATATACTCAGGTTCCCCACAGGTTGGGCAACCAAAAAAAACATGTGTTTTCCGTATGCAACCTTTTCTTCAAAAGGTAGGCCTGGGCCAATATCACAATTGTTGGCAAATGGCCAATTAAGCATGAAAAATCTAAATGTGAAACTGACCTCAAATTCAAAATGTATGCATATACTCAGGTTTCCCACAGGTTGGGGAACCCGAAAAAACATGTGTTTTCCGTGTCTGACCTTTGCATCAAAAGGTAGGCCTGGGCCAATATCACAATTGTTGGCAAATGGCCAATTAAGCATTTAAACTCAAAATGTGAAACTGAGCTCAAATTCGCAATGTATGCATATACTCAGGTTGCCCACAGGTTGGGAAACCCGAAAAAACATGTGTTTTACGTATCTGACCTTTCCATCAAAAGGTAGGCCTGGGCCAGTATCACAATTGTTGGCAAATGGCCAATTTAGCATGAAAACTCAAAATGTGAAACTGACCTCAAATTCACAATGTTTGCATATACTCAGGTTGCCCACAGGTTGGGGAACCCGAAAAAACATGTGTTTTACGTATCCAACGTTTCCTTCAAAAGGTAGGCCTGGGCCAATATCACAATTGTTGGCAAATAAGCACGAAAACTCAAAATGTGAAACTGACCTCAAATTCCCAATGTATGCATATACTCAGGTTCCCCACAGGTTGGGCAACCAAAAAAAATATGTGTTTTCCGTATGCAACCTTTCCTTCAAAAGGTAGGCATGGGCCAATATCACAATTGTTGGCAAATGGCCAATTAAGCATGAAAAATCTAAATGTGAAACTGACCTCAAATTCGAAATGTATGCATATACTCAGGTTTTCCACAGGTTGGGGAACCCGAAAAAACATGTGTTTTCCGTGTCTGACCTTTCCATCAAAAGGTAGGCCTGGGCCAATATCACAATTGTTGGCAAATAAGCATTAAAACTCAAAATGTGAAACTGACCTGAAATTCGCAATGTATGCATATACACAGGTTGCCCACAGGTTGGGGAACCCAAAAAAACATGTGTTTTCCGTATCTGACCTTTACATCAAAAGGTAGGCCTGGGGCAGTATCACAATTGTTGGCAAATGGCCAATTTAGCATGAAAACTCAAAATGTGAAACTGACCTCAAATTCGAAATGTATGCATATACTCCGTTCCCCACAGTTTGGGGAACCCAAAAAAACATGTGTTTTCCGTATCTGACCTTTCCTTCAAAAGGTAGGCCTGGGCCAATATCACAATTGTTGGCAAATAATCATGAAAACTCAAAATGTGAAACTGACCTGAAATACGCAATGTATGCATATACTCAGGTTTCCCACAGGTTGGGGAACCCGAAAAAACATGTGTTTTCCATATCAGACCTTTCCTTCAAAAGGTAGGCCTGGGCCAATATCACATTTGTTCGCAAATAACCCAAGTAAAGATGAAAACTCAAAATGTGAAGCTGACCTCAAATTCGAAATGTATGCACATGCCCAGGTTCCCCACAGGTTGGGGAACTCGAAAAAACATGTGTTTTCCGTATCTGACCTTTCCTTCAAAAGGTAGGCCTGGGCCAGTATCACAATTGTTGGCAAAGGGCCAATTTAGCATGAAAACTCAAAATGTGAAACTGAGCTCAAATTCGCAATGTATGCATATACTCCGGTTGCCCACAGGTTGGGGAACCCGAAAAAACATGTGTTTTCCGTATCTGACCTTTCCATCAAAAGGTACGCCTGGGCCAGTATCACAATTGTTGGCAAATGGACAATTTAGCATGAAAACTCAAAATGAGAAACTGACCTCAAATTCGCAATGTATGCATATACTCAGGTTTCCCACAGGTTGGGGAACCCGAAAAAACTGTGTTTTCCGATCGACCGTTTCCTTCAAGAGGTGAGGTCTGGGCACAATAATCACAATTTGGAAAATAAGCATGAAAACTCAAAATGTGAAACTGACCTCAAATTCTCAATGTATGCATATACTCAGGTTGCCCACAGGTTGGGGAACCCGAAAAAACATGTGTTTTCCGTACCTGCGACATTTTCCTTCAAAAGGTAGGCCTGGGCCAGTATCACAATTGTTGGCAAATAAGCATTTAAGCATGAAAACTCAAAATGTGAAAGTGACCTAAAATTCGAATGTATGCATATACTCAGGTTGCCCACAGGTTGGGGAACCCGAAAAAACATGTGTTTTCCGTATCCAACCTTTCCTTCAAAAGGTAGGCCTGGGCCTAAATCCCATATGTTTGCAAATGGCCAATTTAGCATGAAAAATCAAAATGTGAAACTGAGCTCAAATTCGAAACGTATGCATATACTCAGGCTGCCCACAGATTGGGGAACCCGAAAAAAACATTGTGTTTTACGTATCAACGTTTCCTTCAAAAGGTAGGCCTGGGACCAATATCACAATGTTGGCAATATAAGCACGGAAAAACTCAAAATGTGAGTGAAACTGACCTCAAATTCCCAATATATGCATATACTCAGGTTCCCCACAGGTTGGGCAACCAAAAAAAACATGTGTTTTCCGTATGCAACCTTTCCTTCAAAAGGTAGGCCTGGGCCAATATCACAATTGTTGGCAAATGGCCAATTAAGCATGAAAAATCTAAATGTGAAACTGACCTCAAATTCAAAATGTATGCATATACTCAGGTTGCCCACAGGTTGAGGAACCCGAAAAAACATGTGTTTTCCGTATCTGACCTTTCCTTCAAAAGGTAGGCCTGGGCCTATATCCCATATGTTTGCAAATGGCTAATTTAGCATGAAAACTCAAAATGTGAAACTGACCTCAAATTCGAAATGTATGCATATCCTCAGGTTGCCCACAGGTTGGGGAACCCGAAAAAACATGTGTTTTCCATATCCAATCTTTCTTTCAAAAGATAGGCCTGGGCCAATATCACAATTGTTGGCAAATAGCCAATTAAGCATGAAAACTCAAAATGTGAAACTGACCTCAAATTCACAATGTATGCATATACTCAGGTTGCCCACAGGTTGGGGAACCCGAAAAAACATGTGTTTTCCGTATCCAACCTTTCCTTCAAAAGGTAGGCCTGGGCCAATATCACAATTGTTGGCAAATAAGCACGAAAACTCAAAATGTGAAACTGACCTGAAATTCGCAATGTATGCATATACTCAGGTTCCCCACAGTTTGGGTAACCCAAAAAAACATGTGTTTTCCGTATCTGACCTTTCCATCAAAAGGTAGGCCTGGGTCAGTATCACAATTGTTGGCAAATGTCCAATTAAAAATGAAAACTCTAAATGTGAAAATGACCTCAAATTCGAAATGTATGCATATACTCAGGTTTCCCACAGGTTGGGGAACCCGAAAAAACATGTGTTTTCCGTGTCTGACCTTTCCATCAAAAGGTAGGCCTGGGCCAATATCACAATTGTTGGCAAATAAGCATTAAAACTCAAAATGTGAAACTGACCTGAAATTCGCAATGTATGCATATACACAGGTTGCCCACAGGTTGGGGAACCCAAAAAAACATGTGTTTTCCGTATCTGACCTTTACATCAAAAGGTAGGCCTGGGGCAGTATCACAATTGTTGGCAAATGGCCAATTTAGCATGAAAACTCAAAATGTGAAACTGACCTCAAATTCGAAATGTATGCATATACTCAGGTTCCCCACAGGTTGGGCAACCAAAAAAAATATGTGTTTTCCGTATGCAACCTTTCCTTCAAAAGGTAGGCATGGGCCAATATCACAATTGTTGGCAAATGGCCAATTAAGCATGAAAAATCTAAATGTGAAACTGACCTCAAATTCGAAATGTATGCATATACTCAGGTTTTCCACAGGTTGGGGAACCCGAAAAAACATGTGTTTTCCGTATCTGACCTTTCCTTCAAAAGGTAGGCCTGGGCCAATATCACAATTGTTGGCAAATAATCATGAAAACTCAAAATGTGAAACTGACCTGAAATACGCAATGTATGCATATACTCAGGTTTCCCACAGGTTGGGGAACCCGAAAAAAAATGTGTTTTCCATATCCGACCTTTCCTTCAAAAGGTAGGCCTGGGCCAATATCACATTTGTTCGCAAATAACCCAAGTAAAGATGAAAACTCAAAATGTGAAGCTGACCTCAAATTCGAAATGTATGCACATGCTCAGGTTCCCCACAGGTTGGACAATCCGAAAAAACATGTGTTTTCCGTATCTGACCTTTCCTTCAAAAGGTAGGCCTGGGCCAATAACACATTTGTTCGCAAATAACCCAAGTAAAGATGAAAACTCAAAATGTGAAACTGACCTCAAATTCGCAATGTATGCCTATACTCAGGTTGCCCACAGGTTGGGGAACCCGAAAAAACATGTGTTTTCCGTATCTGACCTTTCCATCAAAAGGTAGGCGTGGGCCAGTATCACAATTGTTGGCAAATAACCATTTAAGCATGAAAACTCAAAATGTGAAAGTGACCTCAAATTCGCAATGTATGCATATACTTAGGTTGCCCACAGGTTGGTGAACTCGAAAAAATAAGTGTTTTCCGTATCCAACCTTTCCTTCAAAAGGTAGGCCTGGGCCAATATCACAATTGTTGGCAAGTAAGCCAATTAAAAGCAGGAAAACTCAAAATGTGAAACTGACCTCAAATTCGCAATGTATGCATATACTCAGGTTCCCCAGAGTTTGGGGAACCCAAAAAAACATGTGTTTTCCGTATCTGATCTTTCCTTCAAAAGGTAGGCCTGGGCCAGTATCACAATTGTTGGCAAATGGCCAATTTAGCATGAAAACTCAAAATGTGAAACTGAGCTCAAATTCGCAATGTATGCATATACTCAGGTTGCCCACAGTTTGGGGAACCCGAAAAAACATGTGTTTTCCGTATCCAACCTTTCCTTCAAAAGGTAGGCCTGGGCCAATATCACAATTGTTGGCAAATAAGCACGAAAACTCAAAATGTGAAACTGACCTGAAATTCGCAATGTATGCATATACTCAGGTTCCCCACAGTTTGGGTAACCCAAAAAAACATGTGTTTTCCGTATCTGACCTTTCCATCAAAAGGTAGGCCTGGGCCAATATCACAATTGTTGGCAAATGGCCAATTAAGCATGAAAACTTTAAATGTGAAACTGACCTCAAATTCGAAATGTATGCATATACTCAGGTTCCCCACAGATTGGGTAACCCAAAAAAACATGTGTTTTCCGTATCTGACCTTTCCATCAAAAGGGAGGCCTGGGCCAATATCACAATTGTTGGCAAATGGCCAATTTAGCATGAAAACTCAAAATGTGAAACTGACCTCAAATTCGCAATGTATGCATATACTCAGGTTGCCCACAGGTTGGGGAACCCGAAAAAACATGTGTTTTCCTTATCCAACCTTTCCTTCAAAAGGTAGGCCTGGGCCACACTATCAACAATTTGTGCAAATGATTACCAATTAAGCATAAAAACTCAAAATGTGAAAACTGAGCTGCAAATTCGCAATGTATGCATATACTCAGGTTCCCCACAGTTTGGGAAACCCAAAAAAACTTGTGTTTTCCGTATCTGACCTTTCCATCAAAAGGTAGGCCTGGGCCAATATCACAATTGTTGGCAAATGGCCAATTAAGCATGAAAACTTTAAATGTGAAACTGACCTCAAATTCGAAATGTATGCATATACTCAGGTTCCCCACAGATTGGGTAACCCAAAAAAACATGTGTTTTCCGTATCTGACCTTTCCATCAAAAGGGAGGCCTGGGCCAATATCACAATTGTTGGCAAATGTCCAATTTAGCATGAAAACTCAAAATTTGAAACTGACCTCAAATTCGCAATGTATGCATATACTCAGGTTCCCCACAGGTTGGGCAACCCGAAAAATCATGTGTTTTCCTTATCCAACCTTTCCTTCAAAAGGTAGGCCTGGGCCAATATCACAATTGTTGGCAAATGTCCAATTAAGCATGAAAACTCAAAATGTGAAACTGACACTCAAATTCACAATGTATGCATTACTGTCAGGTTGCCCAGCGGTGGGGAACCCAAAAAAACATGTGTTTTCCGTATCCAACCTTTCCTTCTAAAGGTAGGTCTGGGCCAATATCACATTTGTTTGGAAATAACCCAAATAAGGATGAAAACTCAAAATGTGAAGATGACCTCAAATTCGAAATGTATGCATATACTCAGGTTTCCCACAGGTTGGGGAACCCGAAAAAACATGTGTTTTCCGTATCTGACCTTTCCTTCAAAAGGTAGGCCTGGGCCAAGATCACAATTGTTGGCAAATAAGCATGAAAACTCAAAATGTGAAACTGACCTGAAATTCGTAATGTATGCACATACTCAGGTTGCCCACAGGATGGGGA
>NW_024099267.1:0-4465 GCF_016545835.1 Crotalus tigris
AAATTTAACCCCGAATCCCATTCAGACATCCGTTTATACATTTGGGTCAAAAAAAAAATTTCACCTCCGGAGCACAAAAATCCCTGACCCCGGCATCAGGAATTTCCTTCCCTGGACATCAAACGTCTCAATTTTAAAAAAGTACGAAAAGAACCTTTTTTAAGCATGAAATTTAACCCCGAATCCCATTCTGACATCCGTTTATAAATTTGGGTCAAAAAAAAAAATTTCACCTCCGGAGCACAAAAATCCCTGACCCCGGCATCAGGAATTTCCTTCCCCGGACACCAAAACGGCTCAATTTTTGAAAACTACAAAAAGCACGATTTCTAAGCATGAAATTTATCCCTGAATCCCATTCTGACATCCGTTTATACATTTGGGTCAAAAAAAAAACTTTCACCTCCGGAGCACAAAAATCCCTGACCCCGGCATCAGGAATTTACTTCCCTGGACACAAAAATGGCTCAATTTTTGAAAACTAAAAAAAGCACCATTTCTAAGGATGAAATTTAACCCCGAATCTCATTCTGACATCCGTTTATACATTGGGTTGAAAAAAAAATTTTCACCTCCGGAGCAAGAAAATCCCTGACCCCGGCATCAGAAATTTCCTTCCCCGGACACCAAAACGGCTCAATTTTTAAAAACTACAAAAAGCACCTTTTTAAAGCATGAAATTTAACCCCAAATCCCATTCTGACGTCCGTTTTTACATTTGGGTGAAACAAAAATTTTAACCTCGGGAGCACAAAAATACATGACCCCGGCATCAGGAATTTCCTTCCCCGGACACCAAAACGGCTCAATTTTTAAAAACTACAAAAAGCACCTTTTTTAAGCATGAAATTTAACCCCAAATACCATTCTGACATCCGTTTTTACATTTGGGTGAAACAAAAATTTTCACCTCCGGAGCACAAAAATACCTGATCCCGGCATCAGGAATTTCCTTCCCCGGACACCAAAACGGCTCAATTTTTAAAAACTACAAAAAGCACCTTTTTAAAGCATGAAATTTAACCCCGAATCCCATTCTGACATCTGTTTTTACATTTGGGTGAAAAAAATAATTTCACCTCCGGAGCACAAAAATACCTGATCCCGGCATCAGGAATTTCCTTCCCTGGACATCAAACGTCTCAATTTTTAAAAAGTACAAAAAGCACCATTTTTAAGCATGAAAATTAACCCGAAATCCCATTCTGACATCCGTTTATACATTTGGGTCAAAAAAAAATTTTCGCCTCCGGAGCACAAAAATCCCTGACCCCGGCATCAGGAATTTCTTTCCCTGGACACAAAAATGGCTCAATTTTTAAAAACTACAAAAAGCACCATTTTTATGCATGAAATTTAACCCCGAATCCCAATCTGACGTCTGTTTATACATTTGGTTGAAAAAAAAATTTCACCTCCGGAGCACAAAAATCCCTGACCCCGGCATCATAAATTTCCTTCTCTGGACACCAAAATGGCTCAATTTTTAAAAACTACAGAAAGCACCATTTTTATGCATGAAATTTAACCCCGAATCCCAATCTGACGTCCGTTTATACATTTGGTTGAAAAAAAAAATTTCACGTCCGGAGCACAAAAATACCTGACCCCGGCATCAGGAATTTCCTTCCCCGGAACCAAACGGCTTCAATTTTTTAAAAACTACCAGCACCATTTTTAAGCAATGAAATTTAAACCCCGAATCCCATTCTGACATCTGTTTTTTACATTTGGAGAAAAAAATACTTTCACCTCCGGAGCAAAAAATTCCCTGACCCCGGCATCAGGAATTTCCTTCCCGGACACCAAAAGTGGCTCAATTTTTAAAAACTACAAAAAGCACCTTTTTTAAGCATGAAATTTAACCCCAAATACCATTCTGACATCCGTTTTTACATTTGGGTGAAACAAAAATTTTCACCTCCGGAGCACAAAAATACCTGATCCCGGCATCAGGAATTTCCTTCCCCGGACACCAAAACGGCTCAATTTTTAAAAACTACAAAAAGCAACTTTTTAAAGCATGAAATTTAACCCCGAATCCCATTCTGACATCTGTTTTTACATTTGGGTGAAAAAAATAATTTCACCTCCGGAGCACAAAAATACCTGATCCCGGCATCAGGAATTTCCTTCCCTGGACATCAAACGTCTCAATTTTTAAAAAGTACGAAAAGAATCTTTTTTAAGGATGAAATTTAACCCCGAATCCCATTCTGACATCCGTTTATACATTTGGGTCAAAAAAAAATTTTCACCTCTGGAACACAAAAATCCCTGACCTCGGCATCAGGAATTTCCTTCCCCGGACACCAAAACGGCTCAATTTTTAAAAACTACAAAAAGAACCATTTTTAAGCATAAAATTTAACCCCGAATCCCATTCTGACATCTGTTTTTACATTTGGGTGAAAAAAAAATTTTCACCTCCGGAGCACAAAAATCCCTGACCCCGGCATCAGGAATTTCCTTCCCCGGACACCAAAATGGCTCAATTTTTAAAAACTACAAAAAGCACCATTTTTAAGCATGAAAATTAACCCGAAATCCCATTCTGACATCCGTTTATACATTTGGGTCAAAAAAAAATTTTCGCCTCCGGAGCACAAAAATCCCTGACCCCGGCATCAGGAATTTACTTCCCTGGACACAAAAATGGCTCAATTTTTGAAAACTAAAAAAAGCACCATTTCTAAGGATGAAATTTAACCCCGAATCTCATTCTGACATCCGTTTATACATTGGGTTGAAAAAAAAATTTTCACCTCCGGAGCAAGAAAATCCCTGACCCCGGCATCAGAAATTTCCTTCCCAGGACACCAAAACGGACCTCAATTTTTAAAAACTACAAAAAGACCTTTTAAAGCATGAAATTTAAAACCAAATCCCATTATGAGTCTTCCGGTTTTACCATTGGAGTGAATGAAACAAAAATTTTAACCTCGGGAGCACAAAAATACCTGACCCCGGCATCAGGAATTTCCTTCCCCGGACACCAAAACGGCTCAATTTTTAAAAAGTACAAAAAGCACCATTTTTAAGCATGAAATTAACCCCGAATCCAATTTTGATGTCCGTTTTTACATTTGGGTCAAAATAATTTTCACCTCTGGAGCACAAAAATCCCTGAGCACGGCATCAGGAATTTCCTTCCCGGACACCAAAAAGGACCAATTTTTAAAAAACTACAAAAAGCACCTTTTAAAGCTATGAAATTTACACGAATCCCATTCTGACGTCTGTTTTTACATTTGGGTGAAACAAAAATTTTCACCTCCAGAGCACAAAAATCCCTGACCCCGAAATCAGGAATTTCCTTCCCTGGACAACGAAACGGCTCAATTTTTAAAAACTACAAAAAGCACATTTTTAAGCATGAAATTGAACCCCAAATACCATTCTGACGTCCGTTTATACATTTGGGTCAAAAAAAATTTTCACCTCCGGAGTACAAAAATCCCTGACCCCGGCATCAGGAATTTCCTTCCCTGGACACCAAAATGGCTCAATTTTTAAAAACTACAAAAAGCACCATTTTTATGCATGAAATTTAAACCCGAATCCCAATCTGACGTCCGTTTATACATTTGGTTGAAAAAAAAATTTCACCTCCGGAGCACAAAAATCCCTGACCCCGAGCATCAGAAATTCCTTCCCCAGACACCAAAACGGCCAATTTTAAAAAATACAAAAAGCACCTTTTTAAAGCATGAAATTTAACCCCAAAAATCCCATTCTGACGTCCGTTTTTACATTTGGGTGAAACAAAAATTTTCACCTCCGGAGCAAAAAAATACCTGACCCCGGCATCAGGAATTTCCTTCCCCGGACACCAAAACGGCTCAATTTTTAAAAACTACAAAAAGCACCATTTTAAGCATGAAATTTAACCCCGAATCCCATTCTGACATCTGTTTTTACATTTGGGAGAAAAAAATAATTTCACCTCCGGAGCAAAAAAATCCCTGACCCCGGCATCAGGAATTTCCTTCCCCGGACACCAAAATGGCTCAATTTTTAAAAACTACAAAAAGCACCTTTTTTAAGCATGAAATTTAACCCCAAATACCATTCTGACATCCGTTTTTACATTTGGGTGAAACAAAAATTTTCACCTCCGGAGCACAAAAATACCTGATCCCGGCATCAGGAATTTCCTTCCCCGGACACCAAAACGGCTCAATTTTTAAAAACTACAAAAAGCAACTTTTTAAAGCATGAAATTTAACCCCGAATCCCATTCTGACATCTGTTTTTACATTTGGGTGAAAAAAATAATTTCACCTCCGGAGCACAAAAATACCTGATCCCGGCATCAGGAATTTCCTTCCCTGGACATCAAACGTCTCAATTTTTAAAAACTACAAAAAGAACATTTTTTAAGGATGAAATTTAACCCCGAATCCCATTCTGACATCCGTTTATACATTTGGGTCAAAAAAAAATTTTCACCTCTGGAGCACAA
>NW_024099268.1:0-2550 GCF_016545835.1 Crotalus tigris
ACGGACGTCAGATTGGGATTTGGGGTTAAATTTCATGCATACAAATGGTGCTTTTTGTAGTTTTTAAAAATTGAGCCATTTTGGTGTCCAGGGAAGGAAATTCCTGATGCCGGGGTCAGGGATTTTTGTGCTCCGGAGGTGAAATTTTTTTTTCAACCAAATGTATAAACGGACGTCAGATTGGGATTCGGGGTAAATTTCATGCATAAAAATGGTGCTTTTTGTAGTTTTTAAAAATTGAGCCATTTTGGTGTCCAGGGAAGGAAATTCCTGATGCCTGGGTCAGGGATTTTTCGTGCTGGGAGGTGAAAAAATTGTTTTTTTTTTTTTCCACCAAATGTATAACCGGACGTCAGATTGGGATTCAGGGTTAAATTTCATGCATAAAAATGGTGCTTTTTGTAGTTTTTTAAAATTGAGCCATTTTGGTGTCCAGGGAAGTTAATTCCTGATGCCCGGGTCAGGGATTTTTGTGCTCCGGAGGTGAAATTTTTTTTTCAACCAAATGTATAAACCGATGTCAGATTGGGATTCGGGGTTAAATTTCATGCATAAAAATGGTGCTTTTTGTAGTTTTTAAAAATTGAGCCATTTTGGTGTCCAGGGAAGGAAATTCCTGATGCCGGGGTCAGGGATTTTTGTGCTCCGGAGGTTAAATTTTTTTTTTCAACCAAATGTATAAACAGACGTCAGATTGGGATTCGGGGTTAAATTTCATGCATAAAAATGGTGCTTTTTGTAGTTTTTAAAAATTGAGCCATTTTGGTGTCCAGGTAAGGAAATTCCTGATGCCGGGGTTAGGGATTTTCGTGCTCTGGAGGTGAAAAATTTTTTTTGACCCAAATGTATAAACGGACATCAGATTGGGATTCGGGGTTAAATTTCATGCATAAAAATGGTGCTTTTTGTAGTTTTTAAAAATTGAGCCATTTTGATGTCCAGCGAATGAAATTCCTGATGCCAGGGTCAGGGATTTTTGTGCTGTGGAGGTGAAAAATTTTTTTTCAACCAAACGTATAAACGGACATCAGATTGGGATTCGGGGTTAAATTTCATGCATAAAAATGGTGCTTTTTGTAGTTTTTAAAAATTGAGCCATTTTGATGTCCAGGGAAGGAAATTCCTGATGCCGGGTTCAGGGATTTTTGTGCTCCGGAGGTGAAATTTTTTTTTTCAACCAAATGTATAAACGAACGTCAGATTGGGATTCGGGGTTAAATTTCATGCATAAAAATGGTGCTTTTTGTAGTTTTAAAAAATTGAGCCATTTTGGTGTCCAGGGAAGGAAATTCCTGATGCCGGGGTCAGGGATTTTTGTGCTCCGGAGGTGAATTTTTTTTTTCCAACCAAATGTATAAACGGACGTCAGATAGGGATTCGCGGTTAAATTTCATGCATAAAAATGGTGATTTTTGCAGTTTTTAAAAATTGAGCCAGTTTGGTGTCCAGGGAAGGAAATTCCTGATGCTGGGGTCAGGGATTTTCGTGCTGTGGAGGTGAAAAATTTTTTTTGACTCAAATGTATAAACAGACGTCAGATTGGGATTCGGGGTTAAATTTAATGCATAAAAATGGTGCTTTTTGTAGTTTTTAAAAATTGAGCCATTTTGGTGTCCAGGGAAGGAAATTCCTGATGCCGGGGTCAGGGATTTTTGTCCTCCGGAGGTGAAATATTTTTTTTCAACCAAATGTCTAAACGGACGTCAGAATGGGATCGGGGTTAATTCATGCATAAAAATGGTGGCTTTTTGTAGTTTTTAAATTGACCATTTTGTGTCCAGGAAGGAATTCCTGATGCCGGGTCGGGATTTTTTGTGCTCTCGTAGGTGAAATTTTTTTTTCAACCAATGTATAACGGACGTCAGAATGGGATTCGGGGTTAAATTTCAAGCTTAAAAATGGTGCTTTTTGTAGTTTTTAAAAATTGAGCCATTTTGGTGTCCAGGGAATGAAATTCCTGATGCCGGGGTCAGGGATTTTTGTGCTCCGGAGGTGAAATATTTTTTTTGACCCAAATGTCTAAACGGACGTCAGAATGGGATTCGGGGTTAAATTTCATGCTTAAAAAAGGTGCTTTTTGTAGTTTTTAAAAATTGAGCCATTTTGGTGTCCAGGGAAGGAAATTCCTGATGCCGGGGTCAGGGATTTTTGTGCTCCGGAGGTGAAAATTTTTTTTTCAACCAAACGTATAAACGGACGTCAGATTGGTTTTCGGGTTTAAATTTCATTCATAAAAATGGTGCTTTTTGTAATTTTTAAAAATTGAGCCATTTTAGTGTCCAGGGAAAGAAATTCCTGATGCCGGGGTCAGGGATTTTTGTGCTCCGGAGGTGAAATTTTTTTTTTCAACCAAACGTATAAACGGACATCAGATTGGGATTCGGGGTTAAATTTCATGCATAAAAGTGGTAATTTTTGTAGTTTTTAAAAATTGAGCCATTTTGGTGTCCAGGGAAGGAAATTCCTGATGCCGGGGTCAGGGATTTTTGTGCTCCGGAGGTGAAATTTTTTTTTACAACCACATGTATAAACGGACGTCAGATTGGGATT
>NW_024099269.1:0-4492 GCF_016545835.1 Crotalus tigris
TTCCTTCCCTGGATACCAAAACGGCTCAATTTTTGATAACTAGAAAAAAGCACCATTTTTAAGCATGAAATTTAACCCCGAATCCCATTCTGAGGTCCGTTTTTACATTTTAGTCAAAAAAAATTTTAATCTTGGGAGCAGAAAAATCTATGACCCCGGCATCAGGAATTTACTTCCCTGGATACCAAAACGGCTCAATTTTTTGAAAATTAGAAGAAGCACCATTTTTAAGCATGAAATTTAACCCCGAATCCCATTCTGAGGTTCCGTTTTCACATTTGGGCAAAAGAACAATTTTCACCTCTGAGCACAAAAATCGCTGACACCGGCATCCGGAATTCCTCCCCAGGATACCAAAATGGCTCAATTTTAAAAACTAGAAAAAGCACATTGGTAGGCATGAAATTTAACCCCGAATCCCATTATGAGGTCCGTTTTTACATTTGGGTCAAAAAAATTTTTTCACCTCCTGAGCACAAAAATCCCATCAGGAATTTCCTTCCCTGGACACCAAAATGGCTCAATTTTTGAAAACTAGAAAAAGCACCATTTTTAAGCATGAAATTTAACCCCGAATCTGATTCCGAGGTCCGTTTTCACATTTGGGTCAAAACAAATTTTCACCTCCTGAGCACAAAAATCCCTGACCCCAGCATCAGGAATTTCTTTCCCCGGACACCAAAACGGCTCAATTTTCAAAAATTAGAAAAAGCACCATTTTTAAGCATGAAATTTAACCCCGAATCCCATTCCGAGGTCCATTTTTACACTTGGGTCAAAAAAAATTGTCACCTCCTGAGCACATAAATCCCTGACCCCGGCATCAGGAATTTCCTTCCCGGGACACGAAAACGGCTCAATTTTTAAGAACTAGAAAAAGCACCATTTTTAAGCATGAAATTTATCCCCGAATCCCATTCCGAGGTCCGTTTTTTCATTTGGGTCAAAAAAAAATTTTCACCTCCTGAGCACAAAAATCCCCGACTCCGGCCTCAGGAATTTCCATCCCGGGACACGAAAACGGCTCAATTTTTAAGAACTAGAAAAAGCACCATTTTTAAGCATGAAATTTAACCCCGAATCCCATTCCGAGGTCCGTTTTTACATTTGGGTCAAAAAAAAATTTTCACCTCCTGAGCACAAAAATCTCTGACCCCAGCATCAGGAATTTCCTTCCCCGGACACCAAAACGGCTCAATTTTTAAGAACTAGAAAAAGCACCATTTGTAAGCATGAAATTTAACCCCGAATCCCATTCCGAGGTCCGTTTTCACATTTGGGTCAAAACAAATTTTCACCTCCTGAGCACAAAAATCCCTGACCCCGGCATCAGGAATTTCCTTCCCGGGACACGAAAACGGCTCAATTTTTGAAAACTAGAAAAAGCACCATTTTTAAGCATGAAATTTAACCCCGAATCCGATTCCGAGGTCCATTTTCACATTTGGGCCAAATAAAAATTTCACCTCCTGAGCACAAAATTCCCTGACCCCGGCATCAGGAATTTCCTTCCCTGGACACCAAAACGGCTCAATTTTTGAAAACTAGAAAAAGCCCCATTTTTAAGCATGAAATTTAACCCCGAATCCGATTCTGAGGTCCATTTTCACATTTGGACCAAATAAAAATTTTCACCTCCTGAGCACAAAAATCGCTGACCCCGGCATCAGGAATTTCCTTCCCCAGACACCAAAATGGCTCAATTTATAAGAACTAGAAAAAGCACAATTTTTAAGCATGAAATTTAACCCCGAATCCCATTCCGAGGTCCGTTTGTTCATTTGGGTCAAAAAAAAATTTCTCACCTCCTGAGCACAAAAATCCTGACCCCGGCATCAGAATTTCCTTCCCCAGACACCAAAATGGACTAAATTTTAAGACTAGAAAAGCACATTTTTAAGCATGGAAATTAACCCCGAATTCCGATTCGAAAGTCTGTTTGTACATTTGGGTCAAAAAAATTTTCACCTCATGAGCACCAAAAATCACTGACCCCGGCATCAGAATTTACCTTCCCGGACACCAACGGCTCAATTTTGAAAACTAGGAAAAAGCACCATTTGTAAGCATGACAATTTAACCCGAAATCCGATTCCGAGGTCCATTTTCACATTTGGGCCAAATAAAAATTTCACCTCCTGAGCACAAAATTCCCTGACCCCGGCATCAGGAATTTCCTTCCCTGGACACCAAAACGGCTCAATTTTTGAAAACTAGAAAAAGCCCCATTTTTAAGCATGAAATTTAACCCCGAATCCGATTCCGAGGTCCATTTTCACATTTGGACCAAATAAAAATTTTCACCTCCTGAGCACAAAAATCCCTGACCACGGCATCAGGAATTTCCTTCTCCAGACACCAAAATGGCTCAATTTTTAAGAACTAGAAAAAGTACAATTTTTAAGCATGAAATTTAACCCCGAATCCCATTCCGAGGTCCGTTTTTTCATTTGGGTCAAAAAAAAATTTTCACCTCCTGAGCACAAAAATCCCTGATCCCGGCATCAGGAATTTCCTTCCCCAGACACCAAAATGGCTCATTTTTAAGAACTAGAAAAAGCAAAATTTTTAAGCATGAAATTTAACCCCGAATCCCATTCCGAGGTCCGTTTTTACATTTGGGTCAAAAAAAAATTTTCACGTCCTGAGCACAAAAATCCCTAACCCCGGCATCAGGAATTTCCTTCCCTGGACACCAAAATGGCTCAATTTTTGAAAACTAGAAAAAGCCCCATTTTTAAGCATGAAATTTAACCCCGAATCCGATTCCGAGGTCCATTTTCACATTTGGGCGAAATAAAAATTTTCACCTCCTGAGCACAAAAATCGCTGACCCCGGCATCATGAATTTCCTTCCCCGGACACCAAAACGGCTCAATTTTTAAAAAATTAGAAAAAGCACCCTTTTTAAGCCTGAAATTTAACCCCGAATCCCATTCCGAGGTCCGTTTTCACATTTGGGTCAAAACAAATTTTCACCTCCTGAGCACAAAAATCCCTGACCCCGGCATCAGGAATTTCCTTCCCGGGACACGAAAACGGCTCAATTTTTGAAAACTAGAAAAAGCCCCATTTTTAAGCATGAAATTTAACCCCGAATCCGATTCCGAGGTCCATTTTCACATTTGGGCCAAATAAAAATTTCACCTCCTGAGCACAAAATTCCCTGACCCCGGCATCAGGAATTTCCTTCCATGGACACCAAAACGGCTCAATTTTTGAAAACTAGAAAAAGCCCCATTTTTAAGCATGAAATTTAACCCCGAATCCGATTCCGAGGTCCATTTTCACATTTGGACCAAATAAAAATTTTCACCCCTGAGAACAAAAATCGTGACCCCGGCAGCAGGAATTTCCTTCCCCAGACACCAAATGGCTCAATTTTTAAAAACTACAAAAAGCACAATTTTTTAAGCATGAAATTTAAACCCGAATCCCATTCTGATGTCCATTTTTACATTTGGGTCAAAAAAAAAATTCACCTCCGGAGCTCAAAAATCCCTGACCCCGGCATCAGGAATTTCCTTCCCCAGACACCAAAATGGCTCAATTTTTAAAAACTAGAGAAAGCACCATTTTTAAGCCTGAAATTTAACCCCGAATCCCATTCCGAGGTCCGTTTTCACATTTGGGTCAAAACAAATTTTCACCTCCTGAGCACAAAAATCCCTGACCCTAGCATCAGGAATTTCCTTCCCTGGACACCAAAACGGCCCAATTTTTGAAAACTAGAAAAAGCACCATTTTTAAGCATGAAATTTAACCCCGACTCCGATTCCGAGATCCATTTTCACATTTGGGCCAAATAAAAATTTTCACCTCCTGAGCACAAAAATCCCTGACCCCGGCATCAGGAATTTCCTTCCCTGGACACCAAAACGGCTCAATTTTTGAAAACTAGAAAAAGCCCCATTTTTAAGCATGAAATTTAACCCCGAATCCGATTCCGAGGTCCATTTTCACATTTGGACCAAATAAAAATTTTCACCTCCTGAGCACAAAAATCCCTGACCCCGGCATCAGGAATTTCCTTCCCCAGACACCAAAATGGCTCAATTTTTAAGAACTAGAAAAAGCACAATTTTTAAGCATGAAATTTAACCCCGAATCCGATTCCGAGGTCCATTTTTACATTTGGGTCAAAAAAAAATTTTCAACTCCTGAGCACAAAAATCCCTGACCGCGGCATCAGGAATTTCCTTCCCGGACACGAAAACGGCTCAATTTTTAAGAACTAGAAAAAGCACCATTTTTAAGCATGAAATTTAACCCTGAATCCCATTCCGAAGTCCGTTTTTTCATTTGGGTAAAAAAAAATTTTCAACTCCTGAACACAAAAATCCCTGACTCCGGCCTCAGGAATTTCCTTCCCGGGACACGAAAACGGCTCAATTTTTAAGAACTAGAAAAAGCACCATTTTTAAGCATGAAATTTAACCCCGAATCCCATTCCGAGGTCCGTTTTTTCATTTGGGGCAAAAAAAAATTTTCA
>NW_024099270.1:0-1911 GCF_016545835.1 Crotalus tigris
GGAAAATCCCATAGGAGGAAAATTCCACTTCGGGTTAGGGTTAGTTTACCATGAACTGATAAAGCAAAATGGAAGCTGCCAACAAACTCGGAGTGCTTCGGTATGGTTAGGAGGGCACTTACTTTTCTAGGTTGACCTATCTATGTTTCCTGGTAAAATACATGGGAAAATCCCATAGGAGGAAAATTCCACTTAGAGTTAGGGTTAGGTCACCATGAACTCATAGAGCAAAATGGAAGCCGCCTACAAACTCGGAGTGCTTGGGTATTGTTAGGAGTGGACTTACTTTTCTAGGCTGCCCTATCTATGTTTCCTGGTAAAATGCATGGGAAAATCCCATAGGAGGAAAATTCCACTTAGGGTTAGGGTTAGGTTACCATGAACTCATAGAACAAAATGGAAGTCGCCAACAAACTCGGAGTACATGGGTATGGTTAGAAGGGCACTTATTTTTCTAGGCTGCCCTATCTATGTTTCCTGGTAAAATACATGGGAAAATCCCATAGGAGGAAAATTCCACATAGGGTTAGGTCACAATGAACTGATAGAGCAAAATGGACACCACCAACAAACTCGGAGTGCTTAGGTATTGTTAGGAGGGCACTTACTTTTCTAGGCTGACCTATCTATATTTCCTAGTAAAATACATGGAAAATCCCATAGGAGGAAAATTCCACTTAGGGTTAGGGTTAGGTCACAATGAACTGACAGAGCAAAATGGACACCGCCAACAAACTCGGAGTGCTTGGGTATTGTTAGGAGTGGACTTACTTTTCTAGGCTGACCTATCTGTTTCCTGGTAAAATACATGGGAAAATCCCATAAGAGAAAAATTCCACTTAGGGTTAGGGTTAGGTTACCATGAACTCATAGAGCAAAATGGAAGCCGCCAACAAACTCGGAGTGCTTGGGTATGGTTAGGAGGGCACTTACTTTTCTAGGCTGCCCTATCTATGTTTCCTGGTAAAATACATGGGAAAATCCCATAGGAGGAAAATTCCCACTTAGGGTTAGGGTTAGGTCACCATGAGCTCATAGAGCAAAATGGACATCACCAACAAACTCAGAGTGCTTTTGAATGGTTAGGAGGGCACTGACTTTTCTAGGCTGCCCAATCTATGTTTCCTGGTAAAATACATGGGAAAATCCCATTGGCAGAAAATTCCACTTAGGGTTAGGGTTAGGTCACTATGAACCCACAGTGAAAAATTGACATCACCAACAAATTCCCAGTGCTTGGATATGGTTGTGAGGGCACTGACTTTTCTAGACTGCCGTAGCTATGTTTCCTGGTAAAAATACATGGGAAAATCCCATTGGCAGAAAATTCCATTTAGGACTAGGGTTAGGTCACCATGATCCCATAGAGCAAAATGGACATCGCCAACAAATTCCCAGTGCTTGGATATGGTTAGGAGTGGACTTAAGGTACTTTTTCTAGGCGCCCTATCGAGTTTCCTGTAAAATCATGGGAAAATCCCATAGGAGGTTAAATTTCCACTTAGGGTTAGGTTGGTCCCCATGCACTCATAGAGGCAAATGGAAGCCGCCAACACTCGGAGTGCTTTGGGTATTGTTGGAGTGGCTTACGTTTCTAGGCTGCCCTATCTATCTTGACTGGTAAGATATATGGGAAAATCCCATTGGAGTAAAATTCCACTTAGGGTTAGGTCATAATGAAATCATACAGCAAAATGGACATCGCCAACAAACTCGGAGTGCTTGGGTATTGTTAGGAGGGCATTTACTTTTCTAGGCTGCCCTATCTTTGTTTCCTGGTAAAATACATGGGAAAATCCCAGAGGAGGAAAATTCCAATTAGGGTTAGGGTTAGGTCACCATGACTCATAGAGCAAAATGGACACTACCAACAAACTCGGAGTGCTTGGGTCTGGTTTGGAGGGCACTTAC
>NW_024099271.1:0-3799 GCF_016545835.1 Crotalus tigris
CAAAAAAAAATTTTTCATCTCTGGAGCACAAAAATCCGTGACCCCGGCATCAGGAATTTCCTTTCCCGGACACTAAAACGGCTCAATTTTTGAAAATTAGAAGAAGCACCATTTTTAAGCATGAAATTTAACCCCGAATCCCACTCTGAGGTCCGTTTTTACATTTAGGTCAAAAAAATTTTTTCACTTCTGGAGCAAAAAAAAATCCGTGACCCCGGCATGACAAATTTCCTTCCCCGAACACCAAAACGGCTGAAAAATTAAAAACTAGAAAAAGCACCATTTTTAAGCATGAAATTTAAACCTGAATCCCATTCTGAGGTCTGTTTTTACATTTTGGGTCAAAAAAATATTTTCACCTCTGGAGCACAAAAATCCGTCACATCGGCATCAGGAATTTCCTTCCCTGGATACCAAAAAGGCTCAATTTTTGAAAACTAGACAAAGCACCATTTTTAAGCATCAAATTTAATCCCGAATCCCATTCTGAGGTCCGTTTTTACATTTGGGTCAAAAAATTTTTTTCACCTCTGGAGCAAAAAAATCCGTCACCCCGGCAACAGGAATTTCCTTCCCTGGATACCAAAAAGCTCAATTTTTGAAAACTAGAAAAAGCACCATTTTTAACCATCAAATTTAATCCCGAATCCAATTCCGAGGTCCGTTTTTACATTTGGGTCAAAAAAATTTTTTCACCTCTGGCTCAAAAAAATCCGTGACCCCGGCATCAGGAATTTCCTTCCCTGGATACCAAAACGGCTCAATTTTTGAAAAGTAGACAAAGCACCATTTTTAAGCATCAAATTTAATATGGAATCCCATTCTGAGGTCCGTTTTTACATTTGAGTCCAAAAAAATTTTTCACCTCTGGAGCAAAAAAATCCGTCACCCTGGCAACAGGAATTTCCTTCCCTAGGATACCAAAAAGGCTTCAATTTTTGAAAACTAGAAAAATCACTCTTTGTAATGCATGATAATTTAAAACCAAAGACTAGTCCACATTATGAGGTCCATTTTTACATTTGGTGTCAAAAAAATTTATTTCACGCTCTCTGGAGCAAATAAAAATCATGGTCGAACCCCGGCATGAGAAATTTCCTTCCTTTCCGAACAACCAAAACGGACCTGAAAAAATGAAAAACTAGAAAAAGCACCATTTTTAAAGCATGAAATTTTAAACCGAAATCCCCATTAGGAGGTCTGTTTTTACATTTAGCTCAAAAAAAAATTTTCACCTCCAGAGCACAAAAATCCCTGACCCCGGCCTCAGGAATTTCCTTCCTGAGACACCCAAAAGGCTCAATTTTTAAAAACTACATAAAGCACCATTTTTAAGCATGAAATTTAACCCCGAATACAATTCTGATGTCCGTTTTTACATTTGGGTCAAAATAAAATTTTCACCTCCAGAGCACAAAAATCCCTGAACCCGGCATCAGGAATTTCCTTCCTGAGACACCAAAACAGCTCAATTTTTAAAAACTACATAAAGCACCATTTTTAAGCATGAAATTTAACCCCGAATACAATTCTGATCTCCGTTTTTACATTTGGGTCAAAAAAAAATTTTCACCTCCAGATCACAAAAATCCCTCACCCCGGCATCAGGAATTTCCTTAACCGGACACAAAAACAGCTCAATTTTTAAAAACTACATAAAGCACAATTTTAAAGCATGAAATTTAACTCCGAATACAATTCTGATCTCCGTTTTTACATTTGACTCAAAAAAAATTTTTCAACTCCAGAGCACAAAAATCCCTGACCCCGGCATCAGGAATTTCCTTCCTGAGAAACCAAAACAGCTCAATTTTTAAAAACTACATAAAGCACCATTTTTAAGCATGAAATTTAACCCCGAATACAATTCTGATGTCCGTTTTTACATTTGACTCAAAAAAAATTTTTCAACTCCGAGCACAAAAATCCCTGACCAGGCTATCAGGAATGCCTTCACGGGACACGGAAAACAGCTCAATTTAAAAACTACACAAAGCACCATTTAAGCATGACATTTAACTACGAACACAAATTCTGATCTCCGTTTTACATTTGGTTCCAAAAAAAAATTTTCACCTCCAGAGCACAAAAAACCCTGACCCCGGCATCAGGAATTTCCTTCCTGAGACACCAAAACGGCTCAATTTTTAAAAACTACATAAAGCACCATTTTAAAGTATGAAATTAAACTCCGAATACAATTCTGATGTCCATTTTTACATTTGACTAAAAAAAAATTTTTCAACTCCAGAGCACAAAAATCCCTGACCCCGGCATCAGGAATTTCCTTCCTGAGAAACCAAAACAGCTCAATTTTTAAAAACTACATAAAGCACCATTTTTAAGCATGAAATTTAACCCCGAATACAATTCTGATGTCCGTTTTTACATTTGGGTCAAAATAAAATTTTCACCTCCAGAGCACAAAAATCCCTGACCCCGGCATCAGGAATTTACTTCAACGGACAAAAAAATGGCTCAATTTTTAAAAACTACATAAAGCACCATTTTTAAGCATGAAATTTAACTCCGAATACAATTCTGATCTCCGTTTTTACATTTGGGTCAATAAAAAATTTTCACCTCCAGAGCACAAAAATCCCTGACCCCGGCATCAGGAATTTCCTCCCTGAGACACCAAAACGGCTCAATTTTTAAAAACTACATAAAGCCACCATTTTTAAGCATGAAATAACCTGAATACCATTCTGAGTCCGTTTTTTACATGGGTCAAAATACAATTTTCACTCCCAAAGCACAAAAAATCCATGCCCCGGCATCAGGAATTCCTTTAGGACACAAACAGCTCAATTTTAAAAAAAGTACACCCAAAGGACCATTTTAAGCATATGAAATTTAACTCCGAATACAATTCTGATCCCGTTTTTACATTGGGTCAAAAAAAAAAATTTTCACCTCCAGTCACCAAAAATCCCTCACCCCGGCATCAGAATTTCCTCACCGGACACACAAACAGCTCAATTTTTAAAAACTACACAAAGCACCATTTTTAAGCATGAAATTTAACTCCGAATACAATTCTGCTGTCTGTTTTTACATTTTGCTCAAAAAAAAATTTTCACCTCCAGAGCACAAAAATCCCTGACCCCGGCATCAGGAATTTCCTCCCTGAGACACCAAAACGGCTCATTTTTTAAAAACTACATAAAGCACCATTTTTAAGCATGAAATTTAACCCTGAATACAATTCCAATGTCCGTTTTTACATTTGGGTCAAAAAAAAAATTTTCACCTCCAGAGCACAAAAATCCCTGACCCCGGCATCAGGAATTTCCTCCCTGAGACACCAAAACGGCTCATTTTTTAAAAACTACATAAAGCACCATTTTTAAGCATGAAATTTAACCCTGAATACAATTCCGATGTCCGTTTTTACATTTGGGTCAAAATAAAATTTTCACCTCCAGAGCACAAAAACTCGTCTGACCCGGAGCAGAATTTTCCTTCCCCACCAACCAAATGGCTCAATTTTAGGAACTAGAAAGCCCAATTTTTAAGCATGAAATTTAACCCCGAATCCCATTCTGACGTCAGTTTATACAATTGGGTCAAAAAAAAATTTTCACCTCCAGAGCACAAAAATCCCTGACCCTGGCATCAGGAATTTCCTTCCCTTGACACCAAAACGGCTCAATTTTTAAAAACTAAAAAAGGACCATTTTTAAGCTTGAAATTTAACCCCGAATCGCATTCTGATGTCTGTTTTTACATTTGGGTGAAACAAAAATTTTCATCTCCAGAGCACAAAAATCCCTGACCCCGCATCAGGAATTTCCTT
>NW_024099272.1:0-2937 GCF_016545835.1 Crotalus tigris
AAATTGAGACGTTTTGGTGTCCAGAAAAGGAAATTCCTGAGGCCGGGGTCAGGGATTTTTGTGCTCTGGAGGTGAAAATTTTGGTTTCACCGAAATGTAAAAACAGAGGTCAGAATGTGATTCGGGGTTAAATTTCAAGCTTAACAATGGTCCTTTTTTAGTTTTTAAAAATTGAGCCCTTTTGGTGTCCAGGGAAGGAAATTCCTGAGACCGGGGTCAGGGATTTTTGTGCTGTGGAGGTGAAAATTTTTGTTTCACCCAAAAGTAAAAACAGACATGAGAATGCGATTCAGTGTTAAATTTCAAGCTTAAAAATGGTCCTTTTTTAGTTTTTAAAAATTGAGCCGTTTTGGTGTCCAGGGAAGGAAATTCCTTATGCCGGGGTCAGGGAATTTTGTGCTCCGGAGGTGAAAATTTTTTTTTGACACAAATGTATAAACGGATTTCAGAATGGGATTCGGGGTTAAATTTCATGCTTAAAAAGGGTGCTTTTTGTAGTTTTTAAAATTGAAACGTTTTGGTGTCCAGGGAAGGAAATTCCTGATGCCGGGGTCAGGGATTTTTGTGCTGTGGAGGTGAAAATTTTTGTTTCACCCAAAAGTAAAAATAGACGTCAGAATGCGATTCAGTGTTAAATTTCAAGCTTAAAAATGGTCCTTTTTTAGTTTTTAAAAATAGAGCCGTTTTGGTGTCCAGGGAAGGAAATTCCTTATGCTGGGGTCAGGGATTTTTGTGCTCTGGAGGTGAAATTTTTTTTTTGACCCAAATGTATAAACGGACGTCAGAATGGGATCCGGGGTTAAATTTCATGCTTTAAAAAGGTGCTTTTTGTAGTTTTTAAAATTGAGACGTTTTGGTGTCCAGAAAAGGAAATTCCTGATGTCAGGGATTTTTGTGCTCTGGAGGTGAAAATTTTTGTTTCACCGAAATGTAAAAACAGAGGTCAGAATGGGATTCGGGGTTAAATTTCAAGGTTAAAAATGGTCCTTTTTTAGTTTTTAAAAATTGAGCCGTTTTGGTGTCCAGGGAAGGAAATTCCTTATGCCGGGGTCAGGGAATTTTGTGCTCCGGAGGTGAAAATTTTGGTTTCACCGAAATGTAAAAACAGAGGTCAGAATGTGATTCGCGGTTAAATTTCAAGCTTAACAATGGTCCTTTTTTAGTTTTTAAAAATTGAGCCGTTTTGGTGTCCAGGGAAGGAAATTCCTGATCCCGCGGTCAGAGATTTTTGTGCTCCGGAGGTGAAAATTTTTTTTTGACACAAATGTATAAACGGACGTCAGAATGGGATTCAGGGTTAAATTTCAAGCTTAAAAATGGTCCTTTTTTAGTTTTTAAAAATTGAGCCCTTTTGGTGTCCAGGGAAGGAAATTCCTGATACCGGGGTCAGGGATTTTTGTGCTCTGGAGGTGAAAATTTTTGTTTCACCCAAATGTAAAAACAGACGTCAGAATGGGATTCGGGGTTAAATTTCAAGCTTAAAAATGGTCCTTTTTTAGTTTTTAAAAATTGAGCCGTTTTGGTGTCCAGGGAAGGAAATTCCTGTTGCCGGGGTCAGGGACTTTTGTGCTCCGGAGGTGAAAATTTTTTTTTGACACAAATGTATAAACGAACGTCAGAATTGGATTCGGGGTTAAATTTCAAGCTTAAAAATGGTCCTTTTTTAGTTTTTAAAAATTGAGCCGTTTTGGTGTCCAGGAAAGGAAATTCCTGATGCCGGGGTCAGGGAATTTTGTGCTCCGGAGGTGAAAATTTTTGTTTCACCGAAATGTAAAAACAGACGTCAGAATGGGATTCGGTGTTAAATTTCAAGCTTAAAAATGGTCCTTTATTAGTTTTTAAAAATTGAGCCGTTTTGGTGTCCAGGGAAGGAAATTCCTGATGCCGAGGTCAGGGATTTTTGTGCAGTGGAGGTGAAAATTTTTGTTTCACCCAAATATAAAAACCGACGTCAGAATGGGATTCGGGGTTAAATTTCATGCTTTAAAAAGGTGCTTTTTGTAGTTTTTAAAATTGAGACGTTTTGCGGTCCAGGGAAGGAAATTCCTGATGCCGGGGTCAGGGATTTTTGTGCTCCGGAGGTGAAAATTTTTTTTCACCCAAATAAATAAACGGACGTCAGAATGGGATTCGGGGTTAAATTTCATGCTTTAAAAAGGTGCTTTTTGTAGTTTTTAAAATTGAGCCGTTTTGGTGTCCAGGGAAGGAAATTCCTGATCCCGCGGTCAGAGATTTTGTGCTCCAGAGGTGAAAATTTTTTTTTGACACAAATGTATAAACGGACGTCAGAATGGGATTCGGGTTTAAATTTCATGCTTAAAAAAGGTGCTTTTTGTAGTTTTTAAAAATTGAGACGTTTTGGTGTCCAGGGAAGGAAATTCCTGATGCCGGGGTCAGGGATTTTTGTGCTCTGGAGGTGAAAATTTTTGTTTCACCCAAATTTAAAAACCGACGTCAGAATGCGATTCGGGGTTAAATTTCAACCTTAAAAATGGTCCATTTTTTAGTTTTTAAAAATTGAACCGTTTTGGTGTCCAGGGAAGGAAATATCTGATGCCGGGGTCAGGGATTTTTGTGCTCCGGAGGAGAAAATTTTTTTTTGACCCAAATGTATAAACGGACGTCAGAATGGGATTCGGGGTTAAATTTCATGCTTAAAAAACGTGCTTTCTGTAGTTTTTAAAAATTGAGACGTTTTGGTGTCCAGGGATGGAAATTCCTGATGCCGGGGTCAGGGATTTTTGTTCTCTGGAGGTGAAAATTTTTTTTTCACCCAAATGTATAAACGGACGTCAGAATGGGATTCGGGGTTAAATTTCAAGCTTAAAAATGGTCCTTTTTTAGTTTTTAAAAATTGAGCCGTTGTGGTGTCCAGGGAAGGAAATTCCTGATGCCGGGATCAGGGAATTTTGTGCTCTGTAGATGAAAATTTTTTTT
>NW_024099273.1:0-8741 GCF_016545835.1 Crotalus tigris
ATGGATTCGGGTTAAATTTCATGCTTAAAAATGGTGCTTTTTGGGGTTTTTAAAAATTTAGACCTTTTGGTGTCTGTGGAAGGAAATTCCTGATGCCGGGGTCAGGGATTTTTGAGCTCCAGCGGTCAAAATTTTTTTTTGACCCAAATGTAAAAACAGATGTCCGAATGGGATTCGGGGTTAAATTTCATACTTAAAAATGGTGCTTTTGGGGGTTTTGAAAAATTGAGCCCTTTTGGTGTCTGGGGAAGGAAATTCCTGAAGCCGGGGTTAGGGATTTTTGAGCTCTGGAGGTGAAAATTTTTTTTTGACCGAAATGTAAAAACGGATGTCAGAATGGGATTTGGGGTTAAATTTCTTGCTTAAAAATGGTGCTTTTTGTAGTTTTAAAAAATTTAGACCTTTTGGTGTCTGGGGAAGTAAATTCCTGATGCCAGGGTCAGGGATTTTTGAGCTCTGGAGGTGAAAAATTTTTTTTCACCGAAATGTAAAAACGGATGTCAGAATGGGATTCGGGGTTAAATTTCATGCTTAAAAATGGGGCTTTTGTAGTTTTTAAAAATTTTAGACCTTTTGGTGTCTGTGGAAGGAAATTCCTGAGGCCGGGGTCAGGGATTTTTGAGCTCCAGCGGTCAAAATTTTTTTTTGACCCAAATGTAAAAACAGATGTCAGAATGGGATTCGGGGTTAAATTTCATACTTAAAAATGGTGCTTTTTGGGGTTTTGAAAAATTGAGCCCTTTTGTTGTCTGGGGAAGGAAATTGCTGATGCCGGGGTCAGGGATTTTTGAGCTCTGGAGGTGAAAAATTTTTTTTCACCGAAATGTAAAAACGGATGTCAGAATGGGATTCGGGGTTAAATTTCATGCTTAAAAATGGTGCTTTTTGTAGTTTTTAACAATTTAGGAACCTTTTGGTGTCTGTGGAAGGAATTCCTGATGCCGGGGTCAGGGATTTTTTGAGCTCTGAGGTGAAAATTTTTTTTTGACCGAAATGTAAAAACAATGTCAGAATGGGATTCCGGGGTTAAATTTCATGCTTTAATGGTGCTTTTTGTAGTTTTTAAAATTTAGAACTTTTGGTGTCTGTGGAAGAATTCCTGATGCCCGGGGTCAGGGATTTTTGAGGCTCCATTGGTCAAATTTTTTTTTGGACCAAATGTACAAACAGAATGTCAGAATGGGGATTTCGGGTTCAATTCATACTTAAAAATGTGCTTTTGGGGGTTTTTAAAAATTGAGCCATTTTGGTGTCCGGGCAAGGAAATTCCTGATGCCGGGGTCAGGGATTTTTGAGCTCCGGAGGTGAAAAAATTTTTTTGACCCAAAAGTAAAAACAGATGTCAGAATGGGATTCGGGGTTAAATTTCATACTTAAAAATGGTGCTTTTTGTAGTTTTTAAAAATTTAGCGCTTTTGCTGTCTGAAGAAGGAAATTCCTGATGCCGGAGTCAGGGATTTTTGAGCTCCGGAGGTCCAAATTTTTTTTTGACCAAAATGTAAAAACAGATGTCAGAATGGGATTCGGGGTTAAATTTCATGCTTAAAAATGGTGCTTTTTGTAGTTTTTAAAAATTTAGACCTTTTGGTGTCCGGGGAAGGAAATTCCTGATGCCGGGGTCAGGGATTTTTGAGGTCCAGCGGTCAAAATTTTTTTTTCACCCAAAAGTAAAAACAGATGTCAGAATGGGATTCGGGGGTAAATTTCATACTTAAAAATGGTGCTTTTTGGGGGTTTTAAAAATTGAGCCGTTTTGGTGTCCGGGGAAGGAAATTCCTGATGCCGGGGTCAGGGATTTTTGAGCTCCAGTGGTCAAAATTTTTTTTGACCCAAATGTAAAAACAGATGTCAGAATGGGATTCGGTGTTAAATTTCATACTTAAAAATGGTGCTTTTTGGGGTTTTGAAAAATTGAGCCCTTTTGTTGTCTGGGGAAGGAAATTGCTGATGCCGGGGTCAGGGATTTTTGAGCTCTGGAGGTGAAAAATTTTTTTTCAACGAAATGAAAAAACGGAGTCGAGAAATGGGATTCGGGGGTAAATTTCATGTAAAAAATGGTGCTTTTTTAGTTTTGAAAAATTAGACCGTTTGGTGGCTGGGAAGGAAATTCCTGATGCCGGGGGAAGGATTTTGAGTTGGAGGTGAAAATTTTTTTTTGACCGAAATGTAAAAAACAGATGTCAGGAATGGGATTCGGGGTTAATTTCATGCTTTTAAAATGGTGCAATTTGTAGTTTTTTAAAAATGAGACCTTTTGGTGTCTGGGAAGGAAAGTTCCTGATGCCGGGGTCAGGATTTTTGAGTCAATGGTCAAAAGTTTTTTTGAACCAAAGTAAAAACAGATGCAGAATGATTCGGGGTAAATTCATACTTAAAAATGGTGCTTTGGGGGTTTTTAAAATTTAGACATTTTGGTGTCTGTGGAAGGAAATTCCTGATGCCGGGGTCAGGGATTTTTGAGTTCCGGAGGTGAAAAAATTTTTTTGACCCAAAAGTAAAAACAGATGTCAGAATGGGATTCGGGGTTAAATTTCATACTTAAAAATGGTGCTTTTTGTAGTTTTTAAAAATTTAGCGCTTTTGCTGTCTGAAGAAGGAAATTCCTGATGCCGGAGTCAGGGATTTTTGAGCTCCAGGGGTCAAAATTTTTTTTTTAACCCAAAAGTAAAAACAGATGTCAGAATGGGATTCGGGGTTAAATTTCATGCTTAAAAATGGTGCTTTTTGTAGTTTTTAAAAATTTAGACCTTTTGGTGTCCGGGGAAGGAAATTCCTGATGCCGGGGTCAGGGATTTTTGAGGTCCAGCGGTCAAAATTTTTTTTTCACCCAAAAGTAAAAACAGATGTCAGAATGGGATTCGGGGTTAAATTTCATACTTAAAAATGGTGCTTTTTGGGGGTTTTAAAAATTGAGCCGTTTTGGTGTCCGGGGAAGGAAATTCCTCATGCCGGGGTCAGAGATTTTTGAGCTCCAGTGGTCAAAATTTTTTTTTGACCCAAAAGTAAAAACAGACGTCAGAATCGGATTCGGGCTTAAATTTCATGCTTAAAAATGGTGCTTTTTGTAGTTTTTAAAAATTTAGCCCTTTTGCTGTCTGAAGAAGGAAATTCCTGATGCCGGGGTCAGGGATTTTTGAGCTCCAGGTGTCAAAATTTTTTTTGACCCAAAAGTAAAAACAGACGTCAGAATCGGATTCGGGGTTAAATTTCATGCTTAAAAATGGTGCTTTTTGTAGTTTTTAAAAATTTAGCCCTTTTGGTGTCGGGGTAAGGAAATTCCTCATGCCGGGGTCAGGGATTTTTGAGCTCTGGAGGTGAAAATTTTTTTTTGACCGAAATGTAAAAACAGATGTCAGAATAGGATTCGGGGTTAAATTTCATACTTAAAAATGGTGCTTTTTGGGGTTTTCAAAAATTGAGCCGTTTTGATGTCCGGGGAAGGAAATTCCTGATGCCGGGGTCAGGGATTTTTGAGCTCCGGGGGTGAAAATTTTTTTTGACCCAAATGTAAAAATGGACGTCAGAATGGGATTCGGGGTTAAATTTCATGCTTAAAAATGGTGCTTTTTGTAGTTTTTAAAAATTGAGCCATTTTGGTGTCCAGGGAAGGAAATTCCTGATGCCTGGGTCAGGGATATTTGTGTTGAAGAGGTGAAAAAAATTTTTTGACCCAAATGTAAAAACAGATGTCAGAATGAGATTCCGGGTTAAATTTCAAGCTTAAAAATAGTGGGTTTTGTAGTTTTTAAAAATTGAGCCATTTTGGTGTCCAGGGAAGGAAATTCCTGATCCCGGGTCCAGGGATTTTTGGCTTCCAGAGGTGAAATTTTTTTTTTGACCCAATGTAAAAAACAGACGTCAGAATGGATTCGGGGTTAATTTCATGCTTAAAAATGGTGCTTTTTGTGTTTTTAAATTTATCCCTTGTGGTACTGGGGAGGAATATCCCTGATGCCGGGGGTCAGGGTTGTTGAGCTCGTGAGTTGAAAATTTTTTTTGACGCGAAATGGTAAAAAAACCGGATGTCATAATTGATTCGGTGGTTAAATTTGCATTCTTAAAAATTGTGCTTTTTTGGGGTTTCTTAAAATTGAGCCATTTTGGATGTCCGGGGAAGGAAATTCCTGATGCCGGGTACCAGGGATTTTTGAGCTCCGGAGGTGAAAATTTTTTTTGACCCAAATGTAAAAACAGCATGTCAGAATGGGATTCGGGGTTAATTTCATGCTTAAAATGGTGCTTTTTGTAGTTTTTAAAAATTTAGCCCTTTTGGTGTCTGGTGAAGGAAATTCCTGATGCCAGGGTCAGGGATTTTTGAGCTCTGGAGGTGAAAATTTTTTTTTGACCGAAATGTAAAAACGGATGTCAGAATGGGATTCGGGGTTAAATTTCTTGCTTAAAAATGGTGCTTTTTGTAGTTTTTAAAAATTTAGACCTTTTGGTGTCTGTGGAAGGAAATTCCTGATGCCGGAGTCAGGGATTTTTCAGCTCCAGCGGTCAAAATTTTTTTTTGACCCAAAAGTAAAACAGAACTCAGATGGGATTCGGGTTAAATTTTATGCTATAAAATGGTGCTTTTGTGTTTTTAAAAGTTTCGCCCTTTTGCTGTCTGACGAAGGAATTACTGATGCCGGGTCAGGGATTTTTGAGCTCCACGGTCCCAAAATTTTTTTTGACCCAAAAGTAAAAACATACATCAGAAGGGATTCGGGTTAAATATTCATGCTTAAAATGGTGCTTTTTGTAGTTTTTAAAATTTAGCATTTGGTATCTGTGGCAGAAATTCCCTATGCCGGAGTCCAGGGATTTTTCAGCCTCCGGAGGTCAAAATTTTTTTTGACCCAAAAGTAAAAACAGACGTCAGAATGGGGATTCGGGGTAAATTTCATGCTTAAAAATGGTGCTTTTTTGTAGTTTTTAAAAAATTCGCCCTTTTGGTGCGGGAAGGAAATTCTGATGCCCGGGGTCAGGGATTGTTTTGATCTCGCATGTGTCAAAACATTTTTTTTGAACCAAAAAAAAAAAACGTAAGAAACAACGACGTCAGAATGGATTCGGGGTTCATTCATGCTTAAAAATGGTACTTTTTGTAGTTTTTAAAAATTTCCTTTTGGTGTCTGTGGAAGGAAATTCCTGATGCCGGGGTCAGGGATTTTTGAGCTCCAGCGGTCAAAATTTTTTTGACCCAAAAGTAAAAAACAGACTCAGAATGGGATTCGGGTTAAATTTCATGCTTAAAAATGGTGCTTTTTGTAGTTTTTAAATTTAGCCCTTTTGCTGTCTGAGAAGGAAAAATTCCTGATGCCGGGGTCAGGGATTTTTTGAGCTTCCGTAGGTGAAATATTTTTTTGACCCAAATGTAAAACAGACTTCAGAATGGGATTCGGGGTAAATTCCAATGCTTAAAAATTGTGCTTTTGTAGTTTTTAAAAATTTGCCCTTTTGCTGTCTGTGAAGGAACTTCCTGATGCCGGGGTCAGGAATTTTGAGCTCTGGAGGTGAAAATTTTTTTTTGACCGAAATGTAAAAACGGATGTAAGAATGGATTCAGGGTTAAATTTCATGCTTAAAATGGTGCTTTTTTGTAATTTTTAAAAATTTTAGCCTTTTGTTGTCCGTGGAAGGAAATTCCTGATGCCGGGTCAGGGATTTTTGAGCCTTGGAGTGAAATTTTTTTGACCCAAATGTAAACAGACGTCAGAATGGGATTCGGGGTTAATTTCATGCTTAAAAAAGTTGGCTTTTTGTAGTTTTTAAAAATTTAGCCCTTTTGGTGCCGGGGAAGGAATTCCTGATGCCGGGGTCAGGGATTTTTGAGCTCTGGAGGTGAAATTTTTTTTTGACCCAAATATAAAAACAGACGTCAGAATGGGATTCGGGGTTAAATTTCATGCTTAAAAATGGTGCTTTTTGTAGTTTTTAAAAAATTAGACCTTTGGTGTCTGTGGAAGGAAATTCCTGATGCCGGCGTCAGGGATTTTTCAGCTCCGGAGGTCAAAAATTTTTTTTGACCTAAAAGTAAAAACAGATGTCAGAATGGGATTCGGGGTTAAATTTCATGCTTAAAAATGGTGCTTTTTGTAGTTTTTAAAAATTTCGCTCTTTTGCTGTCTGAAGAAGGAAATTACTGATGCCGGGGTCAGGGATTTTTGAGCTCCAGCGGTCAAAATTTTTTTTGACCCAAAAGTAAAAACAGACATCAGAATGGGATTCGGGGTTAAATTTCATGCTTAAAAATGGTGCTTTTTGTAGTTTTTAAAAATTTAGCCCTTTTGCTGTCTGAAGAAGGAAATTCCTGATGCCGGGGTCAGGGATTTTTGAGCTCCGGAGGTGAAAATATTTTTTTGACCCAAATGTAAAAACAGACGTCAGAATGGGATTCGGGGTTAAATTTCATGCTTAAAAATTGTACTTTTGTAGTTTTTAAAAATTTAGCCCTTTTGCTGTCTGTGGAAGGATATTCCTGATGCCGGGGTCAGGGAATTTTGAGCTCTGGAGGTGAAAATTTTTTTTTGACCGAAATGTAAAAACGGATGTCAGAATGGGATTCGGGGTTAAATTTCATGCTTAAAAATGGTGCTTTTTGTAGTTTTTAAAAATCGAGCCCTTTTGGTGTCTGGGGAAGGAAATTCCTGATGCCGGGGACAGGGATTTTTGAGCTCCGGGGGTGAAAATTTTTTTTTCACCCAAATGTAAAAACGGACATCAGAATGGGATTCGGGGTTAAATTTCATGCTTAAAAATGGTGCTTTTTGTAGTTTTTAAAAATTGAGCTTTTTTGTTTTCTGGGGAAGGAAATTCCTGATGCCGGGGTCAGGGATTTTTGAGCTCCAGGGGTCAATATTTTTTTTTTGACCCAAAAGTAAAAACAGATGTCAGAATGGGATTCGGGGTTAAATTTCATGCTTAAAAATGGTTCTTTTTGTAGTTTTTAAAAATTTAGCCCTTTTGCTGTCTGAAGAAGGAAATTACTGATGCCGGGGTCAGGGATTTTTGAGCTCCAGGGATCAAAAATTTTTTTTGACCCAAAAGTAAGAACAGACGTCAGAATGGGATTCGGGGTTTAATTTCATGCTTAAAAATGGTACTTTTTGTAGTTTTTAAAAATTTAGCCCTTTTGGTGTCTGTGGAAGGAAATTCCTGATGCCGGGGTCAGGGATTTTTGAGCTCCAGCGGTCAAAATTTTTTTTGACCCAAAAGTAAAAACAGACATCAGAATGGGATTCGGGGTTAAATTTCATGCTTAAAAATTGTGCTTTTGTAGTTTTTAAAAATTTAGCCCTTTTGGTGTGTGGGGAAGGAAATTCCTGATGCCGGGGTCAGGGAATTTTGAGCTCTGGAGGTGAAAATTTTTTTTTGACCGAAATGTAAAAACGATGTCAATAATTGGATTGGGTTAAATTTCATGCTTAAAATGGTGCTTTTTGTAGTTTTTAAAACTTTTGCCCTTTTGGGTGTCTGGGGAAGGAAATTCCTATGCCGTGGTCAAGGGATTTTTTGAGCTCTGGAGGTGAAATTTTTTTTGACCCAAATATAAAAACAGACATCAGAATGGGATTCGGTTAACTTTCATGCTTAAAAATGGTGCTTTTTGTAGTTTTTTAATTGAGCCGTTTTGGTGTCCGGGGAGGAAATTTCTGATGCCGGGGTCAGGGATTTTTGAGCTCCGGAGGTCAAAATTTTTTTTGACCCAAAAGTAAAAACAGATGTCAGAATGGGATTCGGGGTTAAATTTCATGCTTAAAAATGGTGCTTTTTGTAGTTTTTAAAAATTTAGACCTTTTGGTGTCCGGGGAAAGGAAATTCCTGATGCCGGGGTCCGGGATTTTTGAGCTGTGGAGGTGAAAAATTTTTTTTGACCAAAATATAAAAATTGATTTTAGAATGGGATTCGGGGTTAAATTTCATGCTTAAAAATGGTGCTTTTTGTAGTTTTTAAAAATTTAGACCTTTGGTGTCTGTGGAAGGAAATTCCTGATGCCAGCGTCAGGGATTTTTCAGCTCCGGAGGTCAAAAATTTTTTTTGACCTAAAAGTAAAAACAGACGTCAGAATGGGATTCGGGGTTAAATTTCATGCTTAAAAATGGTTCTTTTTGTAGTTTTTAAAAATTTAGCCCTTTTGCTGTCTGAAGAAGGAAATTACTGATGCCGGGGTCAGGGATTTTTGAGCTCCAGGGGTCAAAAATTTTTTTTGACCTAAAAGTAAAAACAGACATCAGAATGGGATTCGGGGTTAAATTTCATGCTTAAAAATGGTGCTTTTTGTAGTTTTTAAAAATTTAGCCCTTTTGCTGTCTGAAGAAGGAAATTCCTGATGCCGGGGTCAGGGAATTTTGAGCTCCAGCGTCAAATTTTTTTTTGACCCAAAAGTAAAAAACAGACATCAGAATGGAATTCGGGTTAAATTTCATGCTTAAAAATGGTGCTTTTTGTAGTTTTTAAAATTTAACCCTTTTGCTGTCCTGAAGATGAAATTCCTGATGCCGGGGTTCAGGGTTTTTTGTGCTCCGGAGGTGAAATTTTTTTTTTCACCCAAATGTAAAAACAGATGTCAGAATGGGATTCGGGGTTAAATTTCATGCTTAAAAATGGTGCTATTTGTAGTTTTTAAAAATTGAGCCGTTTTGGTGTCCGGGGAAGGAAATTCCTGGTGCCAGGGTCAGGGATTTTTGAGCTACAGGGGTCAAAAATTTTTTTTGACCGAAATGTAAAAACAGATGTCAGAATGGGATTCGGGGTT
>NW_024099274.1:0-3499 GCF_016545835.1 Crotalus tigris
AGGACTGGGCCAATATCACAATTGTTGGCAAATAAGCATGAAAACTCAAAATGTGAAACTGACCTCAAATTCGCAATGTATGCATATACTCAGGTTGCCCACAGGTTGGGCAACCCCAAAAAACATGTGTTTTCCGTATCTGACCTTTCCATCAAAATGTAGGCCTGGGCCAATATCACAATTGTTGGCAAATAAGCAATTAAGCAGGAAAACTCAAAATGTGAAACTGACCTCAAATTCGAAATGTTAGGCATATACTACATTTCGCCCAGGTTGGGCACCTGAACAAACGATGTGTTTTTCCGTATCCAACCTTCCTTTAAATGTATGCCTGGGCCAATATCACATTTGTTCGCAAATAACCCAAATAAGGATGAAACCTCTAAATGTGAAACTGACCTCAAATTCGAAATGTATGCATATACTCAGGTTTCCCACAGGTTGGGGAACCCGAAAAAACATGTGTTTTGTGTATCTGACCTTTCCATCAAAAGGTAGGCCTGGGCCAGTATCACAATTGTTGGCAAATGGCCAATTTAGGATGAAAACTCAAAATGTGAAACTGACCTGAAATTCGTAATGTATGCATATACTCAGGTTGCCACAGGCTGGGGAACCCGAAAAATCATGTGTTTTCCGTATCGAACCTTTCCTTCAAAAGGTAGGTCTGGGCCAATATCACAATTGTTGGCAAATAAGCAATTAAGCATGAAAACTCAAAATGTGAAACTGACCTCAAATTCGAAATGTATGCATATACTCAGGTTCCCCACAGGTTGGGCAACCTGAAAAAACATGTGTTTTCCGTATCCAACCTTTCCTTCTAAAGGTAGGCCTGGGCAAAAATCACATTTGTTCGCAAATAACCCACATAAGGATGAAAACTCAAAATGTGAAACTGACCTGAAATTCGTAATGTATGCATATACTCAGGTTGCCACAGGCTGGGGAACCCGAAAAAACATGTGTTTTCCGTACCTGACCTTTCCATCAAAAGTAGGCCTGGGCCAGTATCACAATTGTTGGCAAATGGCCAATTAAGCATGAAAACTCAAAATGTGAAACTGACCTCAAATTCGCAATGTATGCATATACTCAGGTTCCCCACAGGTTGGGCAACCTGAAAAAACATGTGTTTTCCATATCCAACCTTTCCTTCAAAAGGTAGGCCTGGGCCAATATCACATTTGTTCGCAAAAAACCCAAATAAGGATGAAAACTCAAAATGTGAAGCTGACCTCAAATTCGAAATGTATGCATATGCTCAGGTTCCCCACAGGTTGGGGAAAAAAAAAAAAAAACCCCCCACAAAAAAACATGTGTTTTTCCGTATCTGCCCTTTCCTCAAAAGTTAGTAGGCCTTGGCCAGTATCCCCAATTATTGGCAAATGGCCAATTTAGCATGAAAAATCAAAATGTGAAACTGACCTGAAATTCGCAATGTATGCATATACTCAGGTTCCCCACAGGTTGGCAACGCGAAAAAACATGTGTTTTCCGTATCCAACCTTGCCTTCAAAAGGTAGGCCTGGGCCTATATCCCATATGTTTGCAAATGGCTAATTTAGCATGAAAACTCAAAATGTGAAACTGACCTGAAATTCGTAATGTATGCATAGACTCAGGTTGCCACAGGTTGGGGAACCCGAAAAAACATTTGTTTTCCGTATCCAACCTTTCCTTCTAAAGGTAGGCCTGGGCAAAAATCACATTTGTTCACAAATAACCCAAATAAGGATGAAAACTCAAAATGTGAAACTGACCTGAAATTCGTAATGTATGCATATACTCAGGTTGCCACAGGTTGGGGAACCCGAAAAAACATGTGTTTTCGGTATCCAACCTTTCCTTCAAAAGGTAGGTCTGGGCCAATATCACAATTGTTGGCAAATAAGCAATTAAGCATGAAAACTCAAAATGTGAAACTGACCTCAAATTGGAAATGTATGCATACACTCAGGGTCCCCACAGGTTGGGCAACCTGAAAAAACATGTCTTTTCCGTATCCAACCTTTCCTTCTAAAGGTAGGCCTGGGCAAAAATCACATTTGTTCGCAAATAACCCAAATAAGGATGAACACTCAAAATGTGAAACTGACCTGAAATTCGTAATGTATGCATATACTCAGGTTGCCACAGGCTGGGGAACCCGAAAAAACATGTGTTTTCCGTACCTGACCTGTCCATCAAAAGGTAGGCCTGGGCCAGTATCACAATTGTTGGCATGCCATTAAGCCTAAAACCAAAATGTTGAAACTGAACCTCAAATTCGCAATGTATGCATATACTCAGGTTCCCCACAGGTTGGGCAACCTGAAAAAACATGTGTTTTCCGTATCCAACCTTTCCTTCAAAAGGGAGGTCTGGGCCAATATCACATTTGTTCGCAAATAACCCAAATAAGGATGAAAACTCAAACTGTGAAACTGACCTCAAATTCGCAATGTATGCATATACTCAGGTTGCCCACAGGTTGGGGAACCCAAAAAAACATGTTTTTTCCGTATCTGACCTTTCCATCAAAAGGTAGGCCTGGGCCAGTATCCCAATTATTGGCAAGGGCCATTTAGCATAAAACTCAAAATGTGAAACTGAACCATCAAATTCGCAATGTATCATATACTCAGTTTCCCCACAGTTTGTGGAAGCCCCCAAAAAAACATGTGTTTTCCGTATCTGACATTTCCTTCAAAGGTAGGCTCTGGGCCAATATCACAATTGTTGCAATAACATGAAACTCAAAATGTGAAACTGACCTGAAATTCGTAATGTATGCATATACTCAGGTTGCCACAGGTTGGGGAACCCGAAAAAACATTTGTTTTCCGTATCCAACCTTTCCTTCTAAAGGTAGGCCTGGGCAAAAATCACATTTGTTCACAAATAACCCAAATAAGGATGAAAACTCAAAATGTGAAACTGACCTGAAATTCATAATGTATGCATATACTCAGGTTGCCACAGGTTGGGGAACCCGAAAAAACATGTGTTTTCGGTATCCAACCTTTCCTTCAAAAGGTAGGTCTGGGCCAATATCACAATTGTTGGCAAATAAGCAATTAAGCATGAACACTCAAAATGTGAAACTGACCTCAAATTGGAAATGTATGCATACACTCAGGTTCCCCACAGGTTGGGCAACCTGAAAAAACATGTCTTTTCCGTATCCAACCTTTCCTTCTAAAGGTAGGCCTGGGCAAAAATCACATTTGTTCGCAAATAACCCAAATAAGGATGAAAACTCAAAATGTGAAACTGACCTGAAATTCGTAATGTATGCATATACTCAGGTTGCCACAGGCTGGGGAACCCGAAAAAACATGTGTTTTCCGTACCTGACCTTTCCATCAAAAGGTAGGCCTGGGCCAGTATCACAATTGTTAGCAAATGGCCAATTAAGCATGAAAACTCAAAATGTGAAACTGACCTCAAATTCGCAATGTATGCATATACTCAGGTTCCCCACAGGTTGGGCAACCTGAAAAAACATGTGTTTTCC
>NW_024099275.1:0-6324 GCF_016545835.1 Crotalus tigris
GACACAAAACGGCTCATTTTAAAAAACTAAAAAGGAACCATTTTTAAGCTTGAAATTTAACCCCGAATTCAATTCTGATGTCCGTTTATACATTTGTGTCAAAAAAAAATTTTCACCTCCGGAGCACAAAATTCCCTGACCCCGGCATCAGGAATTTCCTTCCCTGGACACCAAAACGGCTCAATTTTTAAAAACTAAAAATGGACCATTTTTAAGCTTGAAATTTAACCCCGAATCGCATTCTGATGTCGGTTTTTATATTTGGGTGAAACAAAAATATTCAATTCCACTGCACAAAAATCCCTGACCCCGGCATCAGGAATTTCCTTCCCTGGACCGCAAAACGTCTCAATTTTAAAAACTACAAAAAGCACTTTTTTTAAGCATGAAATTTAACCCCGAATCCCATTCTGACGTCCATTTATACATATGGGTGAAAAAACAAATTTCACCTCCGGAGCACAAAAATCCCTGACCCCGGCATCAGGAATTTCCTTCCCTGGACCGCAAAACGTCTCAATTTTAAAAACTACAAAAAGCACCTTTTTTAAGCATGAAATTTAACCCCGAATCCCATTCTGACGTCCGTTTATACATTTGGGTGAAAAAAAAATTTTCACCACCAGAGCACAAAAATCCCTGACCCCGGTATCAGGAATTTCCTTCGCTGGACACCAAAACGCCTCAATTTTTAAAAACTAAAAAAGGACCATTTTTAAGCTTGAAATTTAACCCCGAATCCAATTCTGACGTCCGTTTATACATTTGTGTCAAAAAAAAATTTTCACCTCTGGAGCACAAAAATCCCTGACCGCGGCATCAGGAATTTCCTTGTCTTCCCTGGACACCAAAACGGCTCAATTTTGAAAAACTAAAACTGGACCATTTTTAAGCTTGAAATTTAACCCCGAATCGCATTCTGACGTCTTTTTTTATATTTGGGTGAAACAAAAATTTTCACCTCCAGAGCACAAAAATCCCTGACCCCGGCATCAGGAATTTCCTTCCCTGGACACCAAAACGGCGCAATTTTTAAAAACTAAAAAAGGACCATTTTTAAGCTTGAAATTTAACCCCGAATCGCATTCTGACGTCTGTTTTTACATTTCGGTGAAAAAAAAATTTTCACCTCCGTAGCACAAAATTCCCTGACCCCGACATCAGGAATTTCCTTCCCTGGACACCAAAACGGCTCAATTTTTAAAAACTAAAAAAGGACCATTTTTAAGCTTGAAATTTAAACCCGAATCGCATTCTGATGTCTGTTTTTACATTTGGGTGAAACAAAAATTTTCACCGTCCACAGCACAAAAATCCTGACCCCAGGCATAGGAAATTTCCTTCCCTGGAACCGCAAACGTCTCATTTTAAAACTTACAACACATGCACCTTTTTTAAGCATGAAATTTAAACCCCGAATCGCAATTCTTCTGACATCGGTTTTTATATTTGGGTGAAACAGAAATTTTCACCTCCACTGCACAAAAATCCCTGACCGCGGCATCAGGAATTTCCTTCCTTGGACACCAAAAAGGCTCAATTTTTAAAAACTAAAAAAGGACCATTTTTAAGCTTGAAATTTAACCCCGAATCCAATGCTGACGTCCGTTTATACATTTGTGTCAAAAAAATTTTTTCACCTCCGGAGCACAAAAATCCTTGAACCCGGCATCAGGATTTTCCTTCCCAGGACACCAAAACGGCTCAATTTTTAAAAACTAAAAAAGGACCATTTTTAAGCTTGAAATTTAACCCCGAATCCAATTCTGACGTCAGTTTATACATTTGGGTCAAAAAAAAATTTTCACCTCCAGAGCACAAAAATCCCTGACCCCGGCATCATGAATCTCCTTCCCTGGACACCAAAACGGCTCAATTTTTAAAAACTAAAAATGAACCATTTTTAAGCCTGAAATTTAACCCCGAATCCCATTCTGACGTCTGTTTTTACATTTCAGTGAAACAAAAATTTTCACCTCCAGAGAACAAAAATCCCTGACCCCGGCATCAGGAATTTCCTTCCCTGGACACCAAAACATCTCAATTTTTAAAAACTAGAAAAAGCACGTTTTTTAAGCATGAAATTTAACCCCGAATCCCATTCTGACGTCGGTTTTTATATTTGGGTGAAACAAAAATTTTCACCTCCAGAGAACAAAAATCCCTGACCCCGGCATCAGGAATTTACTTCCCTGGACACCAAAATGTCTCAATTTTTAAAAACTAGAAAAAGCACGTTTTTTAAGCATGAAATTTAACCCCGAATCCCATTCTGACATCCGTTTATACATTTGGGTGAAAAAAAAATTTTCACCTCCGGAACACAAAAATCCCTGACCCCGGCATCAGGAATTTCCTTCCCTGGACCGCAAAACGTCTCAATTTAAAAAACTACAAAAAGCACCTTTTTTAAGCATGAAATTTAACCCCGAATCCCATTCTGACGTCCGTCTATACATTTGGGTGAAAAAAAATTTTCACCACCGGAGCACAAAAATCCCTGACCGCGGCATCAGGAATTTCCTTCGCTGGACACCAAATCGGCTCAATTTTTAAAAACTAAAAAAGGACCATTTTTAAGCTTGAAATTTAACCCCGAATCCCATTCTGACGTCCGTTTATACATTTTGGTCAAAAAAAAATTTTCACCTGGGGAGCACAAAAATCCCTGACCGCGGCATCAGGAATCCTTCCTTGTACACCAAAACGGCTCAATATTTTAAAAACTAAAAAAAGGACATGTTAAGCTTGAAATTTCAACCCCGAATCCCATTCTGAAGTATGTTTTTACATTTCGGGAACAAAAATTTTCACGCCAAGTACAAACATCCATGACCACGGCATCCCCCAGGAATTTTCCTTCCTGGACACCAAACGTTTCCAATTTTAAAAACTACAAAAAGCCACCCACTTTATTTAAGCATGAAATTTAACCCGAATCCATTCTGACGGCAAGTTTATACATTTGGGTCAAAAAACAAATTCACCTCCAGAGCAACAAAATCCCCTGACCCTGGCGCATCAGGAATCTTCCTTCCACTTGACACCAAAACGGCTCAATTTTTAAAAACTAAAAAAGGACCATTTTTAAGCTTGAAATTTAACCCCGAATCCAATTCTGACGTCTGTTTATACATTTGTGTCAAAAAAAAATTTTCACCTCCGGAGCACAAAAATCCCTGACCGCGGCATCAGGAATTTCCTTCCCTGGACACCAAAACGGCTCAATTTTTAAAAACTAAAAATGGACCATTTTTAAGCTTGAAATTTAACCCCGAATCGCATACTGACGTCGGTTTTTATATTTGGTTGAAACAAAAATTTTCACCTCCACTGCACAAAAATCCCTGACCCCGGCATCAGGAATTTCCTTCCCTGGACCGCAAAACGTCTCAATTTTAAAAACTACAAAAAGCACCTTTTTTAATCATGAAATTTAACCCCGAATCCCATTCTGACGTCCGTCTATACATTTAGGTGAAAAAAAATTTTCACCACCGGAGCACAAAAATCCCTGACCCCGGCATCAGGAATTTCCTTCCCTGGACCGCAAAACGTCTCAATTTTAAAAACTACAAAAAGCACCTTTTTTAAGCATGAAATTTAACCCCGAATCCCATTCTGACGTCCGTCTATACATTTGGGTGAAAAAAATTTTCATCACCGGAGCACAAAAATCCCTGACCGCGGCATCAGGAATTTCCTTCGTTGGACACCAAAACGGCTCAATTCTTAAAAACTAAAAAAGGACCATTTTTAAGCTTGAAATTTAACCCCGAATCCCATTCTGACGTCCGTTTATACATTTTGGTCAAAAAAAAATTTTCACCTGGGGAGCACAAAAATCCCTGACCGAGGCATCAGGAATTTCCTTCCTTGGACACCAAAACGGCTCAATTTTTAAAAACTAAAAAAGGACCATTTTTAAGCTTGAAATTTAACCCCGAATCCCATTCTGACGTCTGTTTTTACATTTCGGTGAAACAAAAATTTTCACCTCCAAGTAAAAAAATCCCTGACCCCGGCATCAGGAATTTCCTTCCCTGGACACCAAAACGTTTCAATTTTAAAAACTACAAAAAGCACCTTTTTTAAGCATGAAATTTAACCCCGAATCCCATTCTGACGTCAGTTTATACATTTGGGTCAAAAAAAAATTTTCACCTCCAGAGCACAAAAATCCCTGACCCTGGCATCAGGAATTTCCTTCCCTTTACACCAAAACGGCTCAATTTTTAAAAACTAAAAAAGGACCATTTTTAAGCTTGAAATTTAACCCCAAATCCAATTCTGACGTCTGTTTATACATTTGTGTCAAAAAAAATTTTTCACCTCCGGAGCACAAAAATCCCTGACCCTGGCATCAGGAATTTTCTTCCCTGGACCGCAAAACGTCTCAATTTTAAAAACTACAAAAAGCACCTTTTTTAAGCATGAAATTTAACCCCGAATCCCATTCTGATGTCCATTTATACATTTGGGTGAAAAAACAAATTTCACCTCCGGAGCACAAAAATCCCTGACCCCGGCATCAGGAATTTCCTTCCGTGGACCGCAAAACGTCTCAATTTTAAAAACTACAAAAAGCACCTTTTTAAAGCATGAAATTTAACCCCAAATCCCATTCTGACGTCCGTTTATACATTTGGGTGAAAAAAAAATTTTCACCACCGGAGCACAAAAATCCCTGACCCCAGTATCAGGAATTTCCTTCGCTGGACACCAAAACGCCTCAATTTTTAAAAACTAAAAAAGGACCATTTTTAAGCTTGAAATTTAACCCCGAATCCAATTCTGATGTCCGTTTATACATTTGTGTCAAAAAAAAATTTTCACCTCCGGAGCACAAAAATCCCTGACCGCGGCATCAGGAATTTCCTTCCCTGGACACCAAAACGGCTCAATTTTTAAAAACTAAAAAAGGACCATTTTTAAGCTTGAAATTTAACCCCGAATCCCATTCTGACGTCGGTTTTTATATTTGGGTGAAAAAAAAATTTTCACCTCCACAGCACAAAAATCCCTGACCCCGGGATCAGGAATTTCCTTCCCTGGACCGCAAAACGTCTCAATTTTAAAAACTACAAAAAGCACCTTTTTTAAGTATGAAATTTAACCCCGAATCGCATTCTGACATCGGTTTTTATATTTGGGTGAAACAGAAATTTTCACCTCCACTGCACAAGAATCCCTGACCCCGGCATCAGGAATTTCCTTCCTTGGACACCAAAACGGCTCAATTTTTAAAAACTAAAAAAGGAAAATTTTTAAGCTTGAAATTTAACCCTGAATCCAATGCTGACGTCCGTTTATACATTTGTGTCAAAAAAAATTTTTCACCTCCGGAGCACAAAAATCCTTGACCCCGGCATCAGGAATTTCCTTCCCTGGACCGCAAAACGTCTCAATTTTAAAAACTACAAAAAGCACCTTTTTTAAGCATGAAATTTAACACCGAATCCCATTCTGACGTCCGTCTATACATTTGGGTGAAAAAAAATTTTCACCACCGGAGCACAAAAATCCCTGACCGCGGCATCAGGAATTTCCTTCCCTGGACCGCAAAACGTCTCAATTTTAAAAACTACAAAAAGCACCTTTTTTAAGCATGAAATTTAACCCCGAATCCATTCTGACGTCCGTTTATACATTTGGGTGAAAAAAAAATTTTCACCTCCGGAGCACAAAAATCCATGACCCTCCGGCACAGGAATTCTTCCCTGGAACCAAACGTCTCAATTTTAAAACTACAAAAGCAACCTTTTTTAAGCATGACAATTTAACCGATCACGATCCCATTCTGACGTCCTCTAGAACTTTGGGTGAAAAAATTTTCACCACCGGAGCAACAAAAATCCCCTGACCAGCGGCATCAGGAAATTTCCTTCGCTGGACATACCAAAACGGCTCAATTTTTAAAAACTAAAAAAGGACCATTTTTTAAGCTTGACATTAACCAACCACACCCGAATCGCATTCTGACGTCGGTTTTTATATTTGGGTGAAACAAAAATTTTCACCTCCAGAGCACAAAAATCCCTGACCCCGGCATCAGGAATTTCCTTCCCTGGACACCAAAACGGCTCAATTTTTAAAACTAAAAAAGGACCATTTTTAAGCTTGAAATTTAACCCCGAATCCCATTCTGACGTCTGTTTTTACATTTCGGTGAAAGAAAAATTTTCACCTCCAAGTACAAAAATCCCTGACCCCGGCATCAGGAATTTCCTTCCCTGGACACCAAAACGTTTCAATTTTAAAAACTAAAAAAGCACCTTTTTTAAGCATGAAATTTAACCCCGAATCCCATTCTGTCGTCGGTTT
>NW_024099276.1:0-13392 GCF_016545835.1 Crotalus tigris
TCTTGGCAGATAACCAAGTAAGACTGAAAACCCAAAATGTCAAAATGACCTCAAATTCGAAAAGTACGCATATGTTTATGTTCCGCTAAGGTTTGGTACACGGAAAAAACATGTATTTTCCGGATCCGCATTTCTTGGCAGATAACCAAGTAAGCCTGAAAACCCAAAATGTGAAGCTGACTTCAAATTCGAAAAGTACGCATATATTTATGTTCCGCAAAGGTTTGGTACACGGAAAAAACATGTATTTTCCGGATCCGCATTTCTTGGCAAATAACCAAGTAAGCCTGAAAACCCAAAATGTCAAAATAACCTCAAATTCGAAAAGTACGCATATGTTTATGTTCCGCAAAGGTTTGGCACACAGAAAAAACATGTATTTTCCGGATCCGCATTTCTTGGCAAAAAACCAAGTAAGCCTGAAAACCCAAAATGTCAAAATGACCTCAAATTCGAAAAGTACGCATATATTTATGTTCCGCAAAGGTTTGGTACAAGGAAAAAACATGTATTTTCCGGATCCGCATTTCTTGGCAAATAACCAAGTAAGCCTGAAAACCCAAAATGTCAAAATAACCTCAAATTCGAAAAGTACGCATATGTTTATGTTCCGCAAAGGTTTGGTACACAGAAAAAACATGTATTTTTGGGATCCGCATTTCTTGGCAGATAACCAAGTAAGCCTGAAAACCCAAAATGTGAAGCTGACTTCAAATTCGAAAAGTACGCATATATTTGTGTTCCGCAAAGGTTTGGAAACCCGAAAAAACATGTATTTTCTGGATCCGCATTACTTGGTAAATAACCAAGTAAGCCTGAAAACCCAAAATGTCAAAATAACCTCAAATTCGAAAAGTACGCATATGTTTATGTTCCGCAAAGGTTTGGTACACCGAAAAAACATGTATTTTCCGGATCCGCATTTCTTGGCAGATAACCAAGTAAGCCTGAAAACCCGAAATGTCAAAATAACCTCAAATTCGAAAAGTACGCATATGTTTATGTTCTGCAAAGGTTTGGCACACAGAAAAAACATGTATTTTCCGGATCCACATCTTGGCAAAAGACCAAGTAAGCCTGAAAACCCAAAATGTGAAGCTGACTTCAAATTCGAAAAGTACGCATATATTTATGTTCCGCAAAGGTTTGGTACACGGAAAAAACATGTATTTTCCGGATCCGCATTTCTTGGCAGATAACCAAGTCAGCCTGAAATGCCAAAATGTGAAGCTGACTTCAAATTCCTAAAGTACGCATATATTTATGTTCCGCAAAGATTTGGTACAAGGAAAAATCATGTATTTTCCGGATCCGCATTTCTTGGCAAATAACCAAGTAAGCCTGAAAACCCAAAATGTCAACATAACCTCAAATTCGAAAAGTACGCATATGTTTATGTTCCGCAAAGGTTTGGCACACAGAAAAAACATGTATTTTTTGGATCCGCATTTCTTGGCAAATAACCAAGTAAGCCTGAAAACCCAAAATGTCAAAATGACCTCAAATTCGAAAAGTACGCATATGTTTATGTTCCGCAAAGGTTTGGTACACCGAAAAAACATGTATTTTCCAGATCCGCAATTTCTTGGCAGATAAACAAGTAAGCCTGAAAACCCAAAATGTGAAGCTGACTTCAAATTCGAAAAGTACGCATATATTTATGTTCCGCAAAGATTTGGTACACGGAAAAAACATGTATTTTCCGGATCCGCATATCTTGGCAAATAACCAAGTAAGCCTGAAAACCCAAAATGTCAAAATAACCTCAAATTCGAAAAGTACGCATATGTTTATGTTCCGCAAAGGTTTGGCACACAGAAAAAACATGTATTTTCCGGATCCAAATCTTGGCAAAAGACCAAGTAAGCCTGAAAACCCAAAATGTCAAAATGACCTCAAATTCGAAAAGTACGCATATATTTATGTTCCGCAAAGGTTTGGAAACCCGAAAAAAACATGTATTTTCCAGATCCGCATTTCTTGGCAAAAAACCAAGTAAGCCTGAAAACCCAAAATGTCAAAATGACCTCAAATTCGAAAAGTACGCATATGTTTATGTTCCGCAAAGGTTTGGTACACCGAAAAAACATGTATTTTCCGGATCCGCATTTCTTGGCAGATAACCAAGTAAGCCTGAAAACGCAAAATGTGAAGCTGACTTCAAATTCGAAAAGTACGCATATATTTATGTTCTGCAAAGGTTTGGTACAGGGAAAAAACATGTATTTTCCGGATCCGCATAGCTTGGCAAATAACCAAGTAAGCCTGAAAACCCAAAATGTCAAAATAACCTCAAATTCGAAAAGTACGCACATGTTTATGCTCCGCAAAGGTTTGGCACACCGAAAAAACATGTATTTTCCGGATCCGCATTTCTTGGCAGATAACCAAGTAAGCCCGAAAAGTCCCGATGTGAAACTGACATTAAATTCATAAAGTACGCATATGTTTATGTTCCGCAAAGGTTTGGGAACCCGAAAATACATGTATTTTCCGGATCCGCATTTCTTCGCAAAAAACCAAGTAAGCCCGAAAAGTTCAAATATGAAACTGACTTTAAATTCGAAAAGTACGCATGTTTATTGTCCGCAAAGATTTGGTACACGGAAAAAACATGTATTTTCCGGATCCGCATTTCTTGGCAAATAACCAAGTAAGCCCGAAAAGTTCAAATATGAAACTGACTTCAAATTCGAAAAGTACGCATATGTTTATGTTCCGCAAAGGTTTGGTACACCGAAGAAAAATGTATTTTCCAGATCCGCATTTCTTGGCAGATAACCAAGGAAGCCTGAAAACCCAAAATGTGAAGTTGACTTCAAATTCGAAAAGTACGCATATGTTTATGTTCCGCAAAGGTTTGGTACACCGAAAAAACGTGTTTTCCGGATCCGCATTTCTTGGCAAATAACCAAGTAAACCTGAAAACGCAAACTGTCAAAATGACCTCAAATTCGAAATGTATACATATATTAAGGTTCCCACAGGTTTGGGAACCCGAAAAAACATGGATTTTCCGGATCCGCATTTCTTGGCAGATAACCAAGTAAGCCTGAAAACTCAAAATGTGAAGCTGACTTCAAATTCGTAAATTACGCATATGTTTACGTTCTGAAAAAAGGTTTGGCAGACGGAAAAAGCATGAATTTTCCGAATCCGCATTCCAAGTAAGCCTGAAAACCCAATATGTGAAACTGACTTCAAATTCGAAAAGTACGCATATATTTATATTCCGCGAAGGTTTGGTACACCGAAAAACCATGTGGACAAGTAATGCGGATCCGGAAAATACATGTTTTTTTCGGTGTACCAAACCGTTGCTGAACGTAAACATATGCGTACTTTTCGAATTTCAGGAAATTTTGACATTTTGGGTTTTCAGGCTTACTTGGTTATTTGCCAAGAAATGCGGATCCGGAAAATACATGTTTTTTCGGTGTACCAAACCTTTGCGGAACATAAACATATGCGTACTTTTCGAATTTAAAGTCAGTTTCACATTTGAACTTTTCGGGCTTACTTGGTTTTTTGCTAAGAAATGTGGATCCGGAAAATACATGTTTTTTCGGTGTAGCAAACCTTTCCGGAACATTAACATATGCTTTCTTTTCGAATTTGATGTCAGTTTCATATCGGGACTTTTCGCGCTTACTTGGTTATCTGCCAAGAAATGCGGAACCGGAAAATACATGTATTTTCGGTGTACCAAACCTTTGAGGAACATAAACATATGCGTACTTTAAGAATTTGAGGTCATTTTGACATTTTGGGTTTTCAGGCTTACTTGGTTATTTGCCAAGAAATGCGGATCCGGAAAATACATGTTTTTTCGGTGTACCAAATCTTTGCGTTACATAAACATATGCGTACTTTTCGACGTTGAATTCAGCTTCAGAAATTCGAAAAGTACGCATATGTTTATGTTCCGCAAAGGTTTGGCTCACGGAAAAAGCATGAATTTTCCGGATCCGCATTTCTTGTCAAATCACCAAGTAAGTCTGAAAACCCAAAATGTGAAGCTCACTTCAAATTCAAAAAGCACACATATGTTTATGTTCCGCAAAGGTTTGGTACACCGAAAAAACGTGTTTTCCGGATCCGCATTTTTTGGCAAATAACCAAGTAAACCTTCAAACGTAAACTGTCAAAATGACCTCAAATTCTAATGTATACATATATTAAGGTTCCCACAGGTTTGGGAACCCGAAAATAGATGTATTTTCCGGATCCGCATTTCTTCGCAGATAACCAAGGAAGCCTGAAAACCCAAAATCTGAAGCTGACTTCAAATTCGAAAAGTACGCATATGTTTATGTTCGGCCGAGGTTTGGTACACATAAAAAACATGTATTTTCCGGATCCGCATTTCTTGGCAAATAACCAAGTAAACCTGAAAATGCAAACTGTCAAAATGACCTCAAATTCCAAATGTATACATATATTAAGGTTCCCACAGGTTTGGGAACCCGAAAATACATGTATTTTCCGGATCCGCATTTCTTCGCAGATAACCAAGGAAGCCTGAAAACCCAAAATGTGAAGCTGACTTCAAATTGAAAAAGTACACATATGTCTATCTCCCTCAAAGTTTTGGTACACCGAAAAAACATTTGTTTTCCGGATCTGCGTTTCTTGGCAGATAACCAAGTAAGCCTGAAAACCCAAAATGTGAAGTTGACTTCAAATTTGAAAAGTATGTATATATTTATGCTCCGCAAAGGTTTGGTACACGGAAAAATCATGTATTTTCCGGATCCGCATTTCTTGGCAAAAAACCAAGTAAGCCTGAAAACCCAAAATGTCAAAATGACCTCAAATTCGAAAAGTACGCATATATTTATGTTCCGCAAAGGTTTGGAAACCCGAAAAAAACATGTATTTTCCGGATCCGCATTTCTTGCAAAAAACCAAGTAAGCCTGAAAACCCAAAATGTCAAAATGACCTCAAATTCGAAAAGTACGCATATGTTTATGTTCCGCAAAGGTTTGGCACACAGAAAAAACAGGTATTTTCCGGATCCGCATTTTGGCAAAAAACCAAGTAAGCCTGAAAAACCCAAAATGTCAAAAATGAACCTCAAATTCGAAAAGTAACGCATACATTTATGTTCCGCAAGGTTTTTGGAAAACCCGAAAAAACATGTATTTTCCGGATCCGCATTTATTGGCAAAAAACCAAGTAAGCCTGAAAACCCAAAATGTCAAAATGACCTCAAATTCGAAAAGTACGCATATATTTATGTTCCGCAAAGGTTTGGAATCCCGAAAAAACATGTATTTCCCGGATCCGCATTTCTTGGCAAAAAACCAAGTAAGCCTGAAAACCCAAAATGTCAAAATAACCTCAAATTCGAAAAGTACGCATATGTTTATGTTCCGCAAAGGTTTGGCACACAGAAAAAACAGGTATTTTCCGGATCCGCATCTTGGCAAAAAACCAAGTAAGCCTGAAAACCCAAAATGTCAAAATGACTTCAAATTCGAAAAGTACGCATATGTTTATGTTCCGCTAAGGTTTGGAAACCCGACAAAACAATGTATTTCCGGATACGCATTTCTTGGCAAGATAACCAGTAACGCCTGAAAACCCAAAATGTCAAAATGACCTCAAATTCGAAAAGTACGCATATGTTTTATGTTCCCGCAAAGGTTGGTACACCGACAAACATGTATTTTCCGGATCCGTATTCTTGGCAAATAACCAAGTAAGCCTGAAAACGAGCAAATGTGGAAGCCTTGAACCTTCAAATTCGAAAAGTACGCATACTTTAGTTCCGCAAGGTTTGGTTAGAAGGAAAAATCAGGTATTTCCGGATCCGCATTGTCTTGGCATAACGAAGTAATGCCTGAAAACCAAATGTCAAAATAACCTCAAATTCGAAAAGTACGCATATGTTTATGCTCCGCAAAGGTTTGGCACACCGAAAAAACATGTATTGTCCGGATCCGCTTTCTTGGCAGATAACCAAGTAAGCCTGAAAACCCAAAATGTCAAAATGACCTCAAATTCGAAAAGTGCGCATATGTTTATGTTCCGCAAAGGTTTGGTACACCGAAAAAACATGTATTTTCCGGATCCGCATTTCTTGGCAGATAATCAAGTAAGCCTGAAAACCCAAAATGTGAAGCTGACTTCAAATTCGAAAAGTACGCATATATTTATGTTCCGCAAAGGTTTGGTACATGGAAAAAACATGTATTTTCCGGATCCGCATATCTTGGCAAATAACCAAGTAATCCTGAAAACCCAAAATGTCAAAATAACCTCAAATTCGAAAAGTACGCATATGTTTATGTTCTGCAAAGGTTTCGCACACAGAAAAAACATGTATTTTCCGGATCCACATCTTGGCAAAAGACCAAGTAAGCCTGAAAACCCAAAATGTGAAGCTGACTTCAAATTCCTAAAGTACGCATGTATTTATGTTCCGCAAAGGTTTGGAAACCCGAAAAAAACATGTATTTTCCAGATCCGCATTTGTTGGCAAAAAACCAAGTAAGCCTGAAAACCCAAAATGTCAAAATAACCTCAAATTCGAAAAGTACGCATATGTTTATGCTCCGCAAAGGTTTGGCACACCGAAAAAACATGTTTTTTCCGGATCCGCTTTCTTGGCAGATAACCAAGTAAGCCTGAAAACCCAAAATGTCAAAATGACCTCAAATTCGAAAAGTGCGCATATGTTTATGTTCCTTCAAAGGTTTTGTTACAAGTGAAAAATCATGTATTTTTCCGGATCACGCATTTCTTGGCAAATAACCAAGTAAGCCTGAAAACCCAAAATGTCACATAACCTCAATTCGAGAAAGTAGCAATGATGTTTATGTTCCGCAAAGGTTTGGAAACCCGAAAAAACATGTATTTTCCGGATCTGCATTTCTTGGCAAATAACAAAGTAAGCCTGAAAACCCAAAATGTCAAAATGACCTCAAATTCGAAAAGTACGCATATGTTTATGTTCCGCAAAGGTTTGGTACACGGAAAAAAATTGTATTTTCCGGATCCGCATTTCTTGGCAGATAACCAAGTAAGCCTGAAAACCGAAAATGTGAAGCTGACTTCAAATTCGAAAAGTACGCATATATTTATGTTCCGCAAAGGTTTGGTACACGGAAAAAACATGTATTTTCCGGATCTGCATATCTTGGCAAATAACCAAGTAAGCCCTGAAAACCCAAAATGTCAAAATAACCTCAAATTCGAAAAGAGTACGCATATGTTTTATGTTCCGCCAAAGGTTTGGCACACAGAGAAAAAACCATGTATTATTGTTCCCGGATCCACATCTTGGCAAAAGACCAAGTAAGCCTGAAAACCCAAAATGTCAAAATGACCTCAAATTCGAAAAGTACGCATATATTTATGGTCCGCAAAGGTTTGGAAACCCGAAAAAAACATGTATTTTCCAGATCCGCATTTCTTGGCAAAAAACCAAGTAAGCCTGAAAACCCAAAATGTCAAAATGACCTCAAATTCGAAAAGTACGCATATATTTATGTTCCGCAAAGGTTTGGAAACCGGAAAAAACATGTATTTTCCGGATCCGCATTTCTTGGCAAAGAACCAAGTAAGCCTGAAAACCCAAAATGTCAAAATGACCTCAAATTCGAAAAGTACGCATATATTTATGTTCCGCAAAGGTTTGGTACACCGAAAAAACATGTATTTCCCGGATCCGCATTTCTTGGCAAATAACCAAGTAAGCCTGAAAACCGAAAATGTCAAAATAACCTCAAATTCGAAAAGTACGCATATATTTATGTTCCGCAAAGGTATGGAAACCCGAAAAAACATGTATTTTCCGGATCCGCATTTCTTGGCAAAAAACCAAGTAAGCCTGAAAACCCAAAATGTCAAAATGACCTCAAATTCGAAAAGTACGCATATATTTATGTTCCGCAAAGTTTTGGAAACCCGAAAAAACATGTATTTTCCGGATCCGCATTTCTTGGCAAATAACCAAGTAAGCCTGAAAACCCAAAATTTCAAAATGACCTCAAATTCGAAAAGTACGCATATGTTTATGTTCCGCAAAGGTTTGGTACACCGAAAAAACATGTATTTTCCGGATCCGCATTTCTTTGCAGATAACCAAGTAAGCCTGAAAACGCAAAATGTGAAGCTGACTTCAAATTCGAAAAGTACGCATATATTTATGTTCTGCAAAGGTTTGGTACACGGAAAAAACATGTATTTTCCGGATCCGCATAGCTTGGCAAATAACCAAGTAAGCCTGAAAACCCAAAATGTCAAAATTACCTCAAATTCGAAAAGTACGCACATGTTTATGCTCCGCAAAGGTTTGGCACACCGAAAAAACATGTATTTTCCGGATCCGCATTTCTTGGCAGATAACCAAGTAAGCCTGAAACGCCAAAATGTGAAGCTGACTTCAAATTCCTAAAGTACGCATATATTTATGTTCCGCAAAGGTTTGGTAGAAGAAAAAATCATGTATTTTCCGGATCCGCATTTCTTGGCAAATAACCAAGTAAGCCTGAAAACCCAAAATGTCATCATAACCTCAAATTCGAAAAGTACGCATATGTTTATGTTCCGCAAAGGTTTGGCACACAGAAAAAACATGTATTTTTTGGATCCGCATTTCTTGGCAGATAACCAAGTAAGACTGAAAACCCAAAATGTCAAAATGACCTCAAATTCGAAAAGTACGCATATGTTTATGTTCCGTTAAGGTTTGGTACACGGAAAAAACATGTATTTTCCGGATCCGCATTTCTTGGCAGATAACCAAGTAAGCCTGAAAACCCAAAATGTTAAGCTGACTTCAAATTCGAAAAGTACGCATATATTTATGTCCGCAAAGGTTTGGTACACGGAAAAAACATGTATTTTCCGGATCCGCATTTCTTGGCAAATAACCAAGTAAGCCTGAAAACCCAAAATGTCACAATGACCTCAAATTCGAAAAGTACGCATATGTTTATGTTCCGCAAAGGTTTGGTACACCGAAAAAACATGTATTTTCCGGATCCGCATTTCTTGGCAGATAACCAAGTAAGCCTGAAAACCCAAAATGTGAAGCTGGCTTCAAATTCGAAAAGTACGCATATATTTATGTTCCGCAAAGGTTTGGTACACGGAAAAAACATGTATTTTCCGGATCCGCATTTCTTGGCAAATAACCAAGTAAGACTGAAAACCCAAAATGTCAAACTAACCTCAAATTCGAAAAGTACGCATATGTTTATGCTCCGCAAAGGTTTGGCACACCGAAAAAACATGTATTTTCCGGATCCGCTTTCTTGGCAGATAACCAAGTAAGCCTGAAAACCCAAAATGTGAAGCTGACTTCAAATTCGTAAAGTACGCATATATTTATGTTCCGCAAAGGTTTGGTACAAGGAAAAATCATGTATTTTCCGGATCAGCATTTCTTGGCAAATAACCAAGTAAGCCTGAAATCCCAAAATGTCAAAATAACCTCAAATTCGAAAAGTACGCATATGTTTATGTTCCGCAAAGGTTTGGTACACGGAAAAAACATGTATTTTCCGGATCCGCATATCTTGGCAATAACCAAGTAAGCCTGAAACCTAAAATGTGAAGTCTACTTCAAATTCGAAAAAGTACGCATATATTTATGTTCCGCAAAGGTTTGGAAACCCGAAAAAAACATGTAGTTTCCAGATCCGCATTTCTTGGCAAAAAACCAAGTAAGCCTGAAATCCCAAAATGTCAAAATGACCTCAAATTCGAAAAGTACGCATATATTTATGTTCCGCAAAGGTTTGGTACACGGAAAAAACATGTATTTTCTGGATCCGCATATCTTGGCAAATAACCAAGTAAGCCTGAAAACCCAAAATGTCAAAATAACCTCAAATTCGAAAAGAACGCATATGTTTATGTTCCGCAAAGGTTTGGCACACAGAAAAAACATGTATTTTTTGGATCCGCATTTCTTGGCAGATAACCAAGTAAGCCTGAAAACTCAAAATGTGAAGCTGACTTCAAATTCGAAAAGTACGCATATATTTATGTTCCGCAAAGGTTTGGAAACCCGAAAAAACATGTGTTTTCCGGATCCGCATTTCTTGTAAATAACCAGTAAGCCTGAAAACCAAAATGTCAAAATAACCTCAATTCGAAAGTACGCATATGTTTATGTTCCGCAAAGTTTGGTACACCGAAAAAACATGTATTTTCCGGATCCGCATCTTGGCAAAAAACCAAGTAAGCCTGAAACCCAAAATGTCAAAATGACCTAAATTCGAAAAGTACACATATATTTATGTTCCGCAAAGGTTGGGAAACCCGAAAAAACATATATTTTCCGGATCCGCATTTCTTGGCAGATAACCAAGTAAGCCTGAAAACCCAAAATGTCAAAATAACCTCAAATTCGAAAAGTACGCATATATTTATGTTCCGCAAAGGTTTGGAAACCCGAAAAAACATGTATTTTCCGGATCCGCTTTTCTTCTTGGCAGATAAAACCAGTCATCCTGAAATGCCAAATGGTGAACTGACTTCAATTCGCTAAAGTACGCATATATTTATGTTCCGCAACAAGGTTGGTGTACAAGGAAAAATCATGTATTTTCCGATCCCGCATTTCTTGGGCAATAACCAAGTAAGCCTGAAAACCCAAAAATGTCAAACATAACCTCAAATTTCGAAAAGTACTCATATATTTATGTTCCGGAAAGGTTTGGAAACCCGAAAAAACATGTATTTTCCGGATCCGCATTTCTTGGCAAATAACCAAGTAAGCCTGAAAACCCAAAATGTCAAAATGACCTCAAATTCGAAAAGTACGCATATGTTTATGTTCCGCAAAGGTTTGGTACACCGAAAAAACATGTATTTTCCAGATCCGCAATTTCTTGGCAGATAAACAAGTAAGCCTGAAAACCCAAAATGTGAAGCTGACTTCAAATTCCTAAAGTACGCATATATTTATGTTCCGCAAAGGTTTGGTACAAGGAAAAATCATGTATTTTCCGGATCCGCATATCTTGGCAAATAACCAAGTAAGCCTGAAAACCCAAAATGTTAAAATAACCTCAAATTCGAAAAGTACGCATATGTTTATGTTCCGCAAAGGTTTGGCACACAGAAAAAAAATGTATTTTCCGGATCCACATCTTGGCAAAAGACCAAGTAAGCCTGAAAACCCAAAATGTCAAAATGACCTCAAATTCGAAAAGTACGCATATATTTATGTTCCGCAAAGGTTTGGAAACCCGAAAAAAACATGTATTTTCCGGATCCGCATTTCTTGGCAAAAAAACCAAGTAAGCCTGAAAACCCAAAATGTCAAAATGACCTCAAATTCGAAAAGTACGCATATATTTATGTTCCGCAAAGGTTTGGAAACCGGAAAAAACATGTATTTTCCGGATCCGCATTTCTTGGCAAAAAACCAAGTAAGCCTGAAAACCCAAAATGTCAAAATGACCTCAAATTCGAAAAGTAAGCATACATTTATGTTCCGCAAAGGTTTGGAAACCCGAAAAAACATGGATTTTCCGGATCCGCATTTCTTGGCAAAAAACCAAGTAAGCCTGAAAACCCAAAATGTCAAAATGACCTCAAATTCGAAAAGTACGCATATGTTTATGTTCCACAAAGGTTTGGTACACCAAAAAAACATATATTTTCCGGATCCGCATTTCTTGGCAGATAACCAAGTAAGCCTGAAAACCCAAAATGTGAAGCTGACTTCAAATTCGAAAAGTACGGATATATTTATGTTCTGCAAAGGTTTGGTACACGGAAAAAACATGTATTTTCCGGATCCGCATTTCTTGGCAAATAACCAAGTAAGCCTGAAAACCCAAAATGTCAAAATAACCTCAAATTCGAAAAGTACGCACATGTTTATGCTCCGCAAAGGTTTGGCACACCGAAAAAAAATGTATTTTCCGGATCCGCATTTCTTGGCAGATAACCAAGTAAGCCTGAAACGCCAAAATGTGAAGCTGACTTCAAATTCCTAAAGTACGCATATATTTATGTTCCGCAAAGGTTTGGTAGAAGGAAAAATCATGTATTTTCCGGATCCGCATTTCTTGGCAAATAATCAAGTAAGCCTGAAAACCCAAAATGTCAACATAACCTCAAATTCGAAAAGTACGCATATGTTTATGTTCCGCAAAGGTTTGGCACACAGAAAAAACATGTATTTTTTGGATCCGCATTTCTTGGCAGATAACCAAGTAAGACTGAAAACCCAAATGTCAAATGACCTCAAATTTCGAAAAGTACGCATATATTTATGTTCCGCAAAGGTTTTGAAACCCGAAAAAACATGTATTTTCCGGATCCGCATTTCTTGGCAGATAACCAAGTAAGCCTGAAAACCCAAAATGTAAAGCTGACTTCAAATTCGAAAAGTACGCATATATTTATGTTCCGCAAAGGTTTGGTACACGGAAAAAACATGTATTTTCCGAACCCGCATTTCTTGGCAAATAACCAAGTAAGCCTGAAAACCCAAAATGTCAAAATGACCTCAAATTCGAAAAGTACGCATATATTTATGTTCCGCAAAGGTTTTGAAACCCGAAAAAAACATGTATTTTCCGGATCCGCATTTCTTGGCAAAAAAACCAAGTAAGCCTGAAAACCCAAAATGTCAAAATGACCTCAAATTCGAAAAGTACGCATATATTTATGTTCCGCAAAGGTTTGGAAACCCGAAAAAACATGTATTTTCCGGATCCGCATTTCTTGGCAGATAACCAAGTAAGCCTGAAAACCCAAATGTCAAAATAACTTCAAATTCGAAAAGTACGCATATATTTATGTTCCGCAAAGGTTTCGCACACCGAAAAAACATGTATTTTCCGGATCCGCATTTCTTGGCAGATAACCAAGTAAGCCTGAAAACCCAAAATGTGAAGCTGACTTCAAATTCGAAAAGTACGAATATATTTATGTTCCGCAAAGGTTTGGTACACGGAAAAAAACATGTATTTTCCTGATCCGCATTTCTTCGCAAATAACCAAATAAACCTGAAAACCCAAAATGTCAAAATAACCTCAAATTCGAAAAGTACGCATATGTTTATGCTCCGCAAAGGTTTGGCAAACCGAAAAAACATGTATTTTCCGGATCCGCTTTCTTGGCAGATAACCAAGTAAGCCTGAAAACCCAAAATGTCAAAATAACCTCAAATTCGAAAAGTACGCATATGTTTATGTTCCGCAAAGGTTTGGAACCCCGAAAAAAACATGTATTTTCCGGATCCGCATTTCTTGGCAAAAAACCAAGTAAGCCTGAAAACCCAAAATGTCAAAATGACCTCAAATTCGAAAAGTACGCATATATTAATGTTCCGCAAAGGTTTGGAAACCCGAAAAAACATGTATTTTCCGGATCCGCATTTCTTGGCAGATAACCAAGTAAGCCTGAAACCCCA
>NW_024099277.1:0-3924 GCF_016545835.1 Crotalus tigris
CAAAACAGCTCAATTTTTAAAAACTACATAAAGCACCATTTTTAAGCATGAAATTTAACCCCGAATCCAATTCTTATGTCCGTTTTTACATTTGGGTCCAAAAAAAATTTTCACCTCTGGAGCACAAAAATCCCTGACCCCGGCATCAGGAATTTCCTTCCCTAGACACCAATACAGCTGAATTTTTAAAAACTACATAAAGCATCATTTTTACAAATGAAATTTAACCCGGAATCCAATTTTGATGTCCGTTTTTCCATTTGGGTAAATTAAAAATTTTCACCTCTGGAGCACAAAAATCCCTGACCCCAGCATCAGGAATTTCCTTCCCTAGACAGCAATACAGCTGAATTTTTAAAAACTACATAAAGCACCATTTTTACAAATGAAATTTAACCCGGAATCCAATTCTGATATCCATTTTTACATTTGGTTTAAGAAAAAATTTTCACATCTGGAGCACAAAAATCCCTGACCCCGGCATCAGGAATTTCCTTTCCCAGTCACCAAAACGGATCAATTTTTAAAAACTACATAAAGCACTATTTTTAAGCATAAAATTTAACTTCGAATCCCATTCTGATGTCCGTTTTTACATTTGGGTCAATAAAAAATTTTCAATCTGGAGCACAAAAATCCCTGACCCCCCGCATCAGGAATACCTCCCTAGACCACAAAACAGCCTCAATTTAAAAATAATAAAGCACCATTTTAAGCATGAAATTTTTAAACCCGAATTCCAATTCTGAGTCCGTTTGACATTGAGTCAATAAAAAATTTTCAGCTCTGGAGCACAAAAAGCCTGACCCGGCATCAGGAATTCTTTTCCAGACACCAACGGTCTCAATTTAAAAACTACATAAAGCACCATTTTTAAGCATGAAATTTAACCCGGAATCCTATTCTGATGTCCGTTTTTCCATTTGGGTCAATAAAAAAATTTCACCTCTGGAACACAAAAATCCCTGACCCCGGCATCAGGAATTTCCTTTCCTAGACACCAAAAAAGCTCAATTTTTTAAAATTACATAAAGCACCATTTTTACAAATGAAATTTAACCCGGAATCCAATTCTGATATCCGTTTTTACATTTGGTTTAAGAAAAAATTTTCACCTCTGGGGCACAAAAATCCCTGACCCCGGCATCAGGAATTTCCTTTCCCAGTCACCAAAACGGCTCAATTTTTAAAAACTACATAAAGCACTATTTTTAAGCATGAAATTTAACTTCGAATCCAATTCTGATGTCCGTTTTTACATTTGAGTCAATAAAAAATTTTCAGCTCCGGAGCACAAAAATCTTTGACCCCCGCATCAGGAATTACCTTCCCCGGACACCAAAACAGCTGAATTTTTAAAAACTACATAAAGCACCATTTTTAAGCATGAAATTTAACCCGGAATCCAATTCTGATGTCCGTTTTTCCATTTGGGTCAATAATAAAATTTCACTTCTGGAACACAAAAATCCCTGACCCCGGCATCAGGAATTTCCTTCCCAAGACACCAAAACAGCTCAATTTTTAAAAACTACATAAAGCACCATTTTTAAGCATGAAATTTAACTTCGAATCCAATTCTGATGTCCGTTTTTACATTTGGGTCAAAAAAAAATTTTCAGCTCTGGAGCACAAAAATCCCTGACCCCGGCATCAGGAATTTCGTTTCCCAGACACAAAAACGGCTCCATATTTAAAAACTACAAAAAGGACTATTTTTAAGCATGAAATTTAACCCGGAATCCAATTCTGATGTCCGTTTTTCCATTTGGGTAAATAAAAATTTTTCACCTCTGGAGCACAAAATTCCCTGACCCCGGCATCAGGAATTTCCTTCCCTAGACACCAATACAGCTGAATTTTTAAAAACTACATAAAGCACCATTTTTACAAATGAAATTTAACCCTGAATCCAATTCTGATATCCGTTTTTACATTTGGTTTAAGAAAAAATTTTCACCTCTGGAGCACAAAAATCCCTGACCCCGGCATCAGGAATTTCCTTTCCCCAGTCCCACCAAAACGGCTCAAATTTTTACAAACTACTAAACACTATTTTTAAGCATGAAATTTTAACTTCGAATCCATTCTGATGTCGTCGATTTTAACGTTTTGGGTCATAAAAAATTTTCACCCTCTTTGAGCACAAAAATCCCTGACCCCGGCATCATGAATTTCCTTCCCAATACACCAAAACAGCTCAATTTTTAAAAACTAAATAAAGCACCATTTTTAAGCATGAAATTTAACTTCGAATCCAATTCTGATGTCCGTTTTTACATTTGGGTCAATAAAATATTTTCAGCTCTGGAGCACAAAAATCCCTGACCCCGGCATCAGGAATTTCCTTTCCAAGACACCAAAACGGCTCAATTTTTAAAAACTACATAAAGCACTATTTTTAAGCATGAAATTTAACCCGGAATCCAATTCTGATGTCCGTTTTTCCATTTGGGTAAATAAAAAATTTTCACCTCTGGAGCACAAAAATCCCTGACCCCGGCATCAGGAATTTCCTTTCCCAGACACCAAAACGGCTCAATTTTTAAAAACTACATAAAGCACCATTTTTACAAATGAAATTTGACCCGGAATACAATTCTGATGTCCGTTTTTCCATTTGGGTCAATAAAAAATTTTCACCTCTGGAGCACAAAAATCCCTGACCCCGGCATCAGGAATTTCCTTTCCTAGACACCAAAACAGCTCAATTTTTTAAAATTACATAAAGCACCATTTTTTAAGCATGAAAAATTTAACCCGATCCATTCTGATGTCCGTTTTTTCCATTTGGGTAATAAAAAAAATTCACCTCTGAACACAAAATCCTGACCCCGGCATCAGGAATTTCCTTCCCAAGACACCAAAACAGCTCATTTTTAAAAACTCTACATAAAGCACCATTTTTAAGCATGACAATTTAACTTCGAATCCAATTCTATGTCCGATTTTTACATTTGGGTCCAATAAAAATTTTCACCTCTGGATGCACAAAAAATCACCTTGCCCCGGCATCAGGAATTTCCTTCCCTAGACAACAAAACACTCAATTTTAAAACTACATAAGCACCATTTTTACAATGAAATTTGACCCCGGAATCCAATTATGATGTCCCGTTTTTCCATTTGGGTCAATAAAAATTTTCACCTCTGGAGCACAAAAATCCCTGACCCCGGCATCAGGAATTTCCTTCCCAAGACACCAAAACAGCTCACTTTTTAAAAAGAACATAAAGCACCATTTTTAAGCATGAAATTTAACCCAGAATCCAATTCTGATGTCCGTTTTTACATTTGGGTCAATAAAAAATTTTCAGATCTGGAGCACAAAAATCCCTGACCCCGGCATCAGGAATTTCCTTTCCAAGACACCAAAACGGCTCAATTTTTAAAAACTACATAAAGCACCATTTATAAGCATGAAATTTAACCCGAAATCCAATTCTGATGTCCGTTTTTACATTTGGGTCAAAAAAAAATTTTCAACTCTGGAGCACAAAAATCCCTGACCCCGGCATCAGGAATTTCCTTCCCTAGACACCAATACAGCTGAATTTTTAAAAACTACATAAAGCACCATTTTTACAAATGAAATTTAACCCGGAATCCAATTCTGATGTCCGTTTTTCCATTTGGGTCAATAAAAATTTTCACCTCTGGAGCACAAAAATCCCTGACCACGGCATCAGGAATTTACTTTCCTAGACACCAAAACAGCTCAATTTTTTAAAATTACATAAAGCACCATTTTTACAAATGAAATTTAACCCGGAATCCAATTTTGATATCCGTTTTTAAATTTGGTTTAAGAAAAAATTTTCAGCTCCAGAGCACAAAAATTCCTGACCCCCGCATCAGGAATTTCCTTCCCCGTACACCAAAACAGCTGAATTTTTTAAAAACTACATAAAGCACCATTTTTAA
>NW_024099278.1:0-4791 GCF_016545835.1 Crotalus tigris
AACTTGGAGTGCTTGGGTATAGTTAGGAGGGCACTGAATTTTCTAGGCTGCCCTGTCTATGTTTCCTGATAAAATACATGGGAAAATCCCAATGGAGGAAAATTCCACTTAGGGTTAGGGTTCCGTCACCGTGAACTCCTAGAGCAAAATGGACATTGACAACAAACTAGGAGTGCTTGGGTATGGTTAGGAGGGCACTGACTTTTCTAGGCTGCCCTTTGTATGTTTCCTGGTAAAATACATGGGAAAATCTCATTGGAGGGAAATTCCACTTAGGGTTAGGGTTACGTCACCATGAACTCCTAGAGCAAGATGGACATCGCCAACAAACTCGGAGTGCTTGGGTATGGTTACGAGGGCATTGACTTTTCTAAGCTGCAATATCTATGTTTCCTGGTAAAATACATGGGAAAATCCCATTGGAGAAAAATTCCACTTAGGGTTAGGGTTACGTCACCATGAACTCCTAGAGCAAGATGGACATCGCCAACAAACTCGAAGTGCTTGGGTATGGTTTGGAGGGCACATGACTTTTCTCAGGCTGCAATTCGTATGTGTCCTGTAAAATACATGGGAAAATCCCATTGTAGGAAAATTCCACTTAGGGTTAGGGTTACGTCACCGTGAACTCCTAGAGCAAAATGAACATCGACAACAAACTCGGAGTGCTTGGGTATGGTTAGGAGGGCACTGACTTTTCTAGCTGCCCTTTCTATGTTTCCTGGTAAAATACATGGGAAAATCCCATTGGAGAAAAATTCCACTTAGGGTTAGGGTTACGTCACTGTGAACTCTTAGAGCAAAATGGACATCGCCAACAAACTAGGAGTGCTTGGGTATGATTAGGATGGCACTGACTTTTCTAGGCCGCCTTATCTATGTTTCCTGGTACAAATACATGGAAATCCCATTGGAGGAAATTTCCATTTAGGATTAGGGTTACATCATTGTGAACTCTTAGTGACAAGCAAAATGACAATCGCAACAAACTCGGAGGGCTTGGGTATGGTTGGGAGGGCACTGACCTTTCTAGCCTGCCCTATCTATGTTTCCTGGTAAAATACATGGGAAAATCCCATTGGAGGAAAATTCCACTTAGGGTTAGGGTTACTTCACCGTGAACTCCTATAGCAAAATGGACATCGCCAACAAACTCGGAGTGCTTGGGTATGGTTAGGAGGGCAATCACATCTACAGGCCTGCATATCTACAGTTTCCTGGTAAAATCATGGAAAATCTCATTGGAGCACAAAATTCCACTTAGGGTTAGGGTTACGTCACCATGAACTCTTAGAGCAAAATGGACATTGCCAACGAACTTGGAGTGCTTCGGTATATTTAGGAGGGCACTGACTTTTCTAGGCTGCCCTATCTATGTTTCCTGGTAAAATACATGGGAAAATCTCATTGGAGCAAAATTCCACTTAGGGTTAGGGTTACGTCACCGTGAACTCCTAGAGCAAAATGGACATCGCCAACAATCTCGGAGTGCTTGGATATGGTTAGGAGGGCACTGACTTTTCTAGGCTGCTATATCTATGTTTCCTGGTAAAATACATGGGAAAATCCCATTGGAGAAAAATTCCACTTATGGTTAGGGTTACTCTCCCATGACTCCTAGAGGAAAATGGACATCGCCAACAAACTCGGAGTTCTCGGGTATCGTTAGGAGGGCACTGACGTTTCTACGCTGCCCTATGTTTCCTGGTAAAATACATGGGAAAATCTCATTGGAGGAAAATTCCAATTAGGGTTAGGGTTGCGTCACCATGAACTCCTAGAGCAAAATGGACATCGCCAACAAACTCGGAGTGCTTGGGTATGGTTAGGAGGGCACTGACTTTTTTAGGCTGCCCTATGTATGTTTCCTGGTAAAATACATGGGAAAATCTCATTGGAGGTAAATTCCACTTAGGGTTAGGGTTACGTCACCATGAACTCTTAGAGCAAAATGGACATCGCCAACAATCTCGGAGTGCTTGGATATGGTTAGGAGGGCACTGACCTTTCAAGACTGCAATATCTATGTTTCCTGGTAAAATACATAGGAAAATCCCATTGGAGAAAAATTCCACTTAGGGTTAGGGTTACATCACAATGAACTCCTAGAGCAATATGGACCCATCGCCAACAAACTCGGAGTGCATTGGGTATGGTTAGGAGGGAAACCTGGACTTTTCTATGCTGCAATATATCTATGTTTCCCTGTAAAATACATGGGAAAATCCCAATGGAGGAAAATTCCACTTAGGGTTAGGGTTACGTCACCGTGAACTCCTAGAGCAACATGGAAATTGACAACAAACTAGGAGTGCTTGGGTATGGTTAGGAGGGCACTGACTTTTCTAGGCTGCCCTATGTATGTTACCTGGTAAAATACATGGGAAAATCCCATTGGAGGAAAATTCCATTTAGGATTAGGATTACATCATTGTGAACTCTTAGAGCAAAATGGACATCGCCAACCAACTCGGAGTGCTTGGGTATGGTTAGGAGGGCACTGACTTTTCTAGGCTGCCCTTTCTATGTTTCCTGGTAAAATAAATGGGAAAATCCCATTGTAAGAAAATTCCACTTAGAGTTAAGGTTACGTCACCGTGAACTCCTAGAGGAAAATGGACATCGCCAACAAACTCGGAGTGCTTCGGTATGGTTAAGAGGGCACTCACATTTCTAGGCTGCAATATCTAGGTTTCCTGGTAAAATACATGGGAAAATCTCATTGGAGCAAAATTCCACTTAGGGTTAGGGTTACGTCACCGTGAACTCCTAGAGCAAAATGGACATCGCCAACAATCTCGGAGTGCTTGGATATGGTTAGGAGGGCACTGACTTTTCTAGGCTGCTATATCTATGTTTCCTGGTAAAATACATGGGAAAATCCCATTGGAGAAAAATTCCACTTATGGTTAGGGTTACGTCACTGTGAACTCTTAGAGCAAAATGGACATCGACAACAAACTCGGAGTGCTTGGGTATGGTTAGGAGGGCACTGACTTTTCTAGGCTGCCCTATGTATGTTTCCTGGTAAAATACATGGGAAAATCCCATTGGAGGAAAATTCCACATAGGGTTAGGGTTACGTCTCCATGAACTCCTAGAGGAAAATGGACATCGCCAACAAACTCGGAGTTCTCGGGTATCGTTAGGAGGGCACTGACGTTTCTACGCTGCCCTATGTTTCCTGGTAAAATACATGGGAAAATCTCATTGGAGGAAAATTCCAATTAGGGTTAGGGTTGCGTCACCATGAACTCCTAGAGCAAAATGGACATCGCCAACAAACTCGGAGTGCTTGGGTCTGGTTAGGAGGGCACTGACTTTTTTAGGCTGCCCTATGTATGTTTCCTGGTAAATGCCCTGGGAAAATCTCATTGGAGTAAGATTCCACTTAGGGTTAGGTTAACGTCACCATGAACTCTTAAGCAAAATGGACATCGCCAGACAATCTCGAGTGCTTGGATATGGTAGGGGGCACTGACCTGGTTCAAGACTGCAATATCTTATGTTTCCTGGTAAAATACATCAGTAAAATCCCATTGGAGAAAATTCCACTTAGGGTTATGGTTACATCAGACAATGAACTCCTAGAGCAAGATGGACAATCGACAACAAACTTGGAGTGCTTGGGTATGGTTAGGAGGGCACTAACTTTTCTAGGCTGCCCTTTCTATGTTTCCTGATAAAATACATGGGAAAATCCCAATGGAGGAAAATTCCACTTAGGGTTAGGGTTACGTCACCGTGAACTCCTAGAGCAAAATGGAAATTGACAACAAACTAGGAGTGCTTGGGTATGGTTAGGAGGGCACTGACTTTTCTAGGCTGCCCTATGTATGTTACCTGGTAAAATACATGGGAAAATCCCATTGGAGGAAAATTCCATTTAGGATTAGGGTTACATCATTGTGAACTCTTAGAGCAAAATGGACATCGCCAACCAACTCGGAGTGCTTGGGTATGGTTAGGAGGGCACTGAATTTTCTAGGCTGCCCTTTCTATGTTTCCTGGTAAAATAAATGGGAAAATCCCATTGTAAGTAAATTCCACTTAGAGTTAAGGTTACGTCACCGTGAACTCCTAGAGCAAAATGGACATCGCCAACAAACTCGGAGTGCTTGGGTATGGTTAAGAGGGCACTCACATTTCTAGGCTGCAATATCTAGGTTTCCTGGTAAAATACATGGGAAAATCTCATTGGAGCAAAATTCCACTTAGGGTTAGGGTTACGTCACCGTGAACTCCTAGAGCAAAATGGACATCGCCAACAATCTCGGAGTGCTTGGATATGGTTAGGAGGGCACTGACTTTTCTAGGCTGCTATATCTATGTTTCCTGGTAAAATACATGGGAAAATCCCATTGGAGAAAAATTCCACTTATGGTTAGGGTTACGTCACTATGAACTCTTAGAGCAAAATGGACATCGACAACAAACTCGGAGTGCTTGGGTATGGTTAGGAGGGCACTGACTTTTCTAGGCTGCCCTATGTATGTTTCCTGGTAAAATACATGGGAAAATCCCATTGGAGGAAAATTCCACATAGGGTTAGGGTTACGTCTCCATGAACTCCTAGAGGAAAATGGACATCGCCAACAAACTCGGAGTTCTCGGGTATCGTTAGGAGGGCACTGACTTTTCTACGCTGCCCTATGTTTCCTGGTAAAATACATGGGAAAATCTCATTGGAGGAAAATTCCACTTAGGGTTAGGGTTACGTCACCATGAACTCCTAGAGCGAAATGGACATCGCCAACGAACTCAGAGTGCTTTGGTAGGTTTAGGAAGGCA
>NW_024099279.1:0-3570 GCF_016545835.1 Crotalus tigris
CCTAACCAGACCCAAGCACTCCGAGTTTGTTGGTGATGTCCATTTTGCTGTAGGAGTTCAAGGTGACGTAACCCTAACCCTAAGTGGAATTTTCCTCCCACGGGATTTTCTCATGTATTTTACCAGGAAAAATAGATAGGGCAGCCTAGAAAGGTCAGTGCTCTCCTAACCATACCCAAGCACTCCGAGTTCTTTGGCGATGTCCATTTTGCTCTAGGAGCTCACGGTGACGTAACCCAAACCCTAAGTGGAATTTTCCTCCAATGGGATTTTCCCATGTATTTTACCAGGAAACATAGATAAGGCAGCCTAGAAAAGTCAGTGCCCTCCTAACCATACCCAAGCACTATAAGTTCGTTGGTGATGTCCAATTTGATCTAGGAGTTCATGGTGAGGTAACCCTAACCCTAAGTTGAATTTTCCTCCAATGGGATTTTCCCATGTATGTTACAAGCAGAAAACATAGATACGGCAGCCTAGAAATGTCAGTGCCCTCCTAACCAGACCCAAGCACTCCGAGTTTGTTGGTGATGTCCATTTTGCTGTAGGAGTTCAAGGTGACGTAACCCTAACCCTAAGTGGAATTTTCCTCCCACGGGATTTTCCCATGTATTTTACCAGGAAACATACATAGGGCAGCCTAGAAAAGTCAGTGCCCTCCTAACCATACCCAAGAACTCCGAGTTTGTTGGTGATGTCCATTTTACTCTAGGAGTTCAAGGTGACGTAACCCAACCCTAAGTGGAATTTTCCTCTAATGGGATTTTCCCATGTATTTTACCAGGAAACATAGAAAGGGCAGCCTAGAAAAGTCAGTGACCTACTAACCATACCGAAGCACTTCGAATTTGTTGGCGATGTCCATTTTGCTCTAGGAGTTCATGGTGACGTAACCCTAACCTTAAGTGGAATTTTCCTCCAATGGGATTTTCCCATGTATTTTACAAGGAATCATACATAGGGCAGCCTAGAAAATTCAGTGCCCTCCTAACCATACCCAAGCACTCTGAGTTTGTTGGAGATGTCCATTTTGCTCTAGGAGTTCAAGGTGACATAACCCTAACCCTAAGTGGAATTTTCCTCCAATGGGATTTTCCCATGTATTTTACCAGGAAACATAGAAAGGGCAGCCTAGAAAACTCAGTGCCCTCCTAACCATACCCAAGCACTCCGAGTTTGTTGGCGATGTCCATTTTGCTCTAGGAGTTCAAGGTGACGTAACCCTAACCCTAAGTGGAATATTCCTCCAATGGGATTTTCCCTTGTATTTTACCAGGAAACATAGAAAGGGCAGCCTAGAAAAGTCAGTGCTCTCCTAACCATACCCAAGAACTCCGAGTTTGTTGGCGATGTCGATTTTGCTCTAGGAGTTCAAGGTGACGTAACCCTAACCCTAAGTGGAATTTTCATCTAATGGGATTTTCCCATGTATTTAACCAGGAAACATAGATAGGGCAGCCTAGAAAAGTCAGTGCCCTCCTAACCATACCCAAGCACTCCGAGTTTGTTGGCGATGTCCATTTTGGTCTAGGAGTTCATGGTGACGTAATGCTAACCCTAAGTGGAATTTTCCTCCAATGGGATTTTACCATGTATTTTACCAAGAAACATAGATAAGGCAGCCTAGAAAGGTCAGTGCCGTCCTAACCATACCCAAGCACTCAGAGTTTGTTGGGCAATGTCAATTTGTCAAAGGAGGTCCTGGGGACGTAACCCTAACCTAAGTGGAAATGTTTTCTCCAATGGGATTTTCCCATGTATTTTACAGGGAAAAATTTCATAGGGCAGCCTAGAAAAGTTCAGTGCCCTCCTCACCATACGCAAGGCACTCCGAATTTGTTGGTGATGTCCATGTGATTCTAGGAGCGCATGGTGACGTAACCCTAACCCTAAGTGGAATTTTCCTCCAATGGGATTTTCCCATGTATTTTACCAGGAAACATACATAGGGCAGCCTAGAAAAGTCAGTGCCCTCCTAACCATACCCAAGCACTCTGAGTTTGTTGGAGATGTTCATTTTGCTCTAGGAGTTCAAGGTGATGTAACCCTAACCCTAAGTGGAATTTTCCTCCAATGGGATTTTTCCTTGTATTTTACCAGGAAACATAGAAAGGGCAGCCTAGAAAAGTCAGTGCTCTCCTAACCATACCCAAGAACTCCGAGTTTATTGGCGATGTCCAGTTTGCTCTAGGAGTTCAAGGTGACGTAACCCTAACCCTAAGTGGAATTTTCATCTAATGGGATTTTCCCATGTATTTAACCAGGAAACATAGATATAGGCAGCCTAGAAAGGTCAGTGCCGCTCCGAAACCCTACCCAAGCACTCCGACGAGTTTAGTGGGCAAGTCCATTTGCTCAAGGAAGGTCATGGGGACGTAACCCTAACCCTAAGTGGAATTTTTTCTCCATGGGATTCCCATGTATTTTTACAGGAAACATACATAGGGCAGCCTAGAAAAGTCAGTGCCCTCCTAACCATACCAAGCACTCCGAGTTTTGTTGGCGAGATGTTCATTTTGGCTATAGGAGTTCAAGGTGACGTAACCCTAACCCTAAGTGGAATTTTCCTCCCACGGGATTTTCCCATGTATTTTACCAGGAAACATACATAGGGCAGCCTAGAAAAATCAGTGCCCTCCTAACCATACCCAAGAACTCCGAGTTTGTTGGTGATGTCCATTTTACTCTAGGAGTTCAAGGTGACGTAACCCAACCCTAAGTGGAATTTTCCTCTAATGGGATTTTCCCATGTATTTTACCAGGAAACATAGAAAGGGCAGCCTAGAAAAGTCATTGACCTACTAACCATACCGAAGCACTCCGAATTTGTTGGCGATGTCCATTTTGCTCTAGGAGTTCATGGTGACGTAACCCTAACCCTAAGTGGAATTTTCCTCCAATGGAATTTTCCCATGTATTTTACCAAGAAACATAGATAAGGCAGCCTAGAAATGTCAGTGCCCTCCTAACCATACCCAAGCACTCCGAGTTTGTTGGTGATGTCCATTTTGCTGTAGGAGTTCAAGGTGACGTAACCCTAACCCTAAGTGGAATTTTCCTCCCACGGGATTTTCCCATGTATTTTACCAGGAAACATACATAGGGCAGCCTAGAAAAATCAGTGCCCTCCTAACCATACCCAAGAACTCCGAGTTTGTTGGTGATGTCCATTTTACTCTAGGAGTTCAAGGTGACGTAACCCAACCCTAAGTGGAATTTTCCTCTAATGGGATTTTCCCATGTATTTTACCAGGAAACATAGAAAGGGCAGCCTAGAAAAGTCATTGACCTACTAACCATACCGAAGCACTCCGAATTTGTTGGCGATGTCCATTTTGCTCTAGGAGTTCATGGTGACGTAACCCTAACCCTAAGTGGAATTTTCCTCCAATGGGATTTTCCCATGTATTTTACAAGGAAACATACATAGGGTAGCCTAGAAAAGTCAGTGCACTCCTAACCATACCCAAGCACTCCGAGTTTGTTGGCGATGTCCATTTTGCTCTAGGAGTTCACGGTGACGTAACCCTAACCCTAAGTGGAATTTTCCTACAAGGGGATTTTCCCATG
>NW_024099280.1:0-7821 GCF_016545835.1 Crotalus tigris
TGTGGGCAACCTGAGTATATGCATACATTTCGAATGGGAGGTCAGTTTCACATTTTGAGTTTTCATGCTTAATTGGCTTATTTGCAAACAATTGTGATATTAGCGCAGGCCTACCTTTTGAAGGAAAGGTCAGATACGGAAAACACATGTTTTTTCGGGTTCCCCAACGTGTGGGCAACCTGAGTATATTCATACTTTTCGAATTGGAGATCAGTTTCACATTTTGAGTTTTCATGCTTAATTGGCTTATTTGCCAACAATTGTGATATTAGCGCAGGCCTACCTTTTGAAGGAAAGGTCAGATACGGAAAACACATGTTTTTTCGGGTTCCCCAAAGTGTGGGCAACCTGAGTATATGCATACAGTGCGAATTTGAGGTCAGTTTCACATTTTGAGTTTTCATGCTTTATTGGCTTATTTGCCAACAATTGTGATATTAGCGCAGGCCTACCTTTTGAAGGAAAGGTCAGATACGGAAAACACATGTTTTTTCGGGTTCCCCCATCTGTGGGCAACCTGAGTATATGCATACATTTCGAATTTGAGGTCAGTTTCACATTTTGAGTTTTCATGCTTAATTGGCTATTTGCCAACAATTGTGATATTGGCCCAGGCCTACCGTTTGATGGAAAGGTCAGATACGGAAAACTCATGTTTTTTCGGGTTCCCCAATCTGTGGGCAACCTGAGTATATGCATACATTTCGAATTTGAGGTCAGTTTCACATTTTGAGTTTTCATGCTTAATTGGCTATTTGCCAACAATTGTTATATTGGCCCAGGCCTATCTTTTGATGGAAAGGTCAGATATGGAAAACACATGTTTTTTCGGCTTCCCCAAACTGTGGGCAACCTGAGTATATGCATACGTTGCGAATTTGAGGTCAGTTTCACATTTTGAGTTTTCATGCTAAATTGGCCATTTGCAAACATATGCGATATAGGCCCCAGCCTACCTTTTGAAGGAAAGGTTGGATACGGAAAACACATGTTTTTTCGGGTTGCCCAACTGTGGGGAACCTATTATATGCATACATTTCGAATTTGAGGGTCAGTTTCACATTTTGAAGTTTCATGCTTACTTGGCTTATTTGCCACAATTGTGATATTAGCGCAGGCCTACCTTTTGAAGGAAAGGTTGGATACGGAAAACACATGTTTTTTCGGGTTCCCCAACCTGTTGGCAACCTGAGTATATGCATACATTTCGAATTTGAGGTCAGTTTCACATTTTGAGTTTTCATGCTTAATTGGCTATTTGCCAACAATTGTGATATTAGCGCAGGCCTCCCTTTTGAAGGAAAGGTCAGATACGGAAAACACATGTTTTTTCGGGTTCCCCAACGTGTGGGCAACCTGAGTATATGCATACTTTTCGAATTGGAGATCAGTTTCACATTTTGAGTTTTCATGCTTAATTTGCTTATTTGCCAACAATTGTGATATTAGCGCAGGCCTACCTTTTGAAGGAAAGGTCAGATACGGAAAACACGTTTTTTCAGGTTCCCCAATCTGTGGGCAACCTGAGTATATGCATACATTGCGAATTTCAGGTCAGTTTCACATTTTCAGTTTTCATGCTTAATTGGCTTATTTGCCAACAATGGTGATATTAGCGCAGGCCTACCTTTTGAAGGAAAGGTCAGATACGGAAAACACATGTTTTTTCGGGTTCCCCAACGTGTGGGCAACCTGAGTATATGCATACATTTCGAATTGGAGGTCAGTTTCACATTTTGAGTTTTCATGCTTAATTGGCTATTTGCCAACAATTGTTATATTGGCCCAGGCCTATCTTTTGAAAGAAAGATTGGATATGGAAAACACATGTTTTTTCGTGTTCCCCAATCTTTGGGCAACCTGAGTATATGCATACATTTCGAATTTGAGGTCAGTTTCACATTTTGAGTTTTCATGCTTAATTGGCTATTTGCCAAAAATTGTGATATTGGCCCAGGCCTATCTTTTTAAAGAAAGATTGGATATGGAAAACACATGTTTTTTCGGCTTCCCCAATCTGTGGGCAACCTGAGTAATATGCATACGTTTGCGATTTGAGGTCAGTTTCAACATTTTGAGTTTTTCATGCTAAATTGGCCATTTGCAAACATATGCGATATAGCCCCAGGCTCCTTTTGCGAAGGAAAGGTCAGATACGGAAAACACATGTTTTTTCGGGTTCCCCAACGTGTGGGCAACCTGAGTATATGCATACATTTCGACTTTGAGGTCAGTTTCACATTTTGAGTTTTCATGCTTAATTGGCTTATTTGCCAACAATTGTTATATTAGCGCAGGCCTACCTGTTGAAGGAAAGGTCAGATACGGAAAACACATGTTTTTTCGGGTTCCCCAATCTGTGGGCAACCTGAGTATATGCATACCTTTCGAATTGGAGGTCAGTTTCACATTTTGAGTTTTCATGCTTAATTGGCTTATTTGCCAACAATTGTGAAATTAGCGCAGGCCTACCTTTTGGGGGAAGGAAGGTAAGATACGAAAACACATGTTTTTTCGTGTTCCCAATCTGTGGGCAAACCTGAGTATATGCATACATTTCGAATTTGAGGTCAGTTTTCACTTTTCAGTTTTCTGCTTAATTGCTTATTTGACCAACATTGTGATATTAGCCAGGCCTACCTTTGGAAGGAAAGGTCAATCGGAAAACACATGTTTTTTCGGGTTCCCACGTGTTGGCAACCTGAGTAGCTGCATACATTTCGAATTTGAGGTCAGTTTCACATTTTGAGTTTTCATGCTTAATTGGCTATTTGCCAACAATTGTGATATTAGCGCAGGCCTCCCTTTTGAAGGAAAGGTCAGATACGGAAAACACATGTTTTTTCGGGTTCCCCAATCTGTGGGCAACCTGAGTATATGCATACATTGCGAATTTCAGGTCAGTTTCACATTTTGAGTTTTCATGCTTAATTGGCTTATTTGCCAACAATTGTGATATTAAGCGCAGGCCTACCTTTTGAAGGAAAGGTCAGATACGGAAAACACATGTTTTTTCGGGTTCCCCAATCTGTGGGCAACCTGAGTATATGCATACATTGCGAATTTCAGGTCAGTTTCACATTATGAGTTTTCATGCTTAATTGGCTTATTCGCCCACAATTGTGATATTAGCGCAGGCCTACCTTTTGAAGGAAAGGTCAGATACGGAAAACACATGTTTTTTCGGGTTCCCCAACGTGTGGGCAACCTGAGTATATGCATACATTTCGAATTGGAGGTCAGTTTCACATTTTGAGTGTTCATGCTTAATTGGCTTATTTGCCAACAATTGTGATATTAGCGCAGGCCTACCTTTTGAAGGAAAGGTCAGATACGGAAAACACATGTTTTTTATGGTTCCCCAAAGTGTGGGCAACCTGATCTAATGCAGACATTTCGATTGGGGGAGGTCAGTTTCACATTTTGAGTTTTCATGCTTATTGCTTATTTGCCAACAATTGTGATCATTAGCGCAAGCCCTACTTTTGAAGGAAAGTCAGAATACGGAAAACATATGTTTTTTTCAGGTTCCCCAACGTGTGGGCAACCTGAGTATATGCATACATTTCGAATTGGAGGTCAGTTTCACATTTTGAGTTTTCATGCTTAATTGGCTTATTTGCCAACAATTGTGATATTAGCGCAGCCTACCTTTTGAAGGAAAGGTCAGATACGGAAAACACATGTTTTTTCGGGTTCCCCAACGTGTGGGCAACCTGAGTATATGCATACATTGCGAATTTCAGGTCAGTTTCACATTTTGAGTTTTCATGCTTAATTGGCTTATTTGCCAACAATTGTGATATTAGCGCAGGCCTACCTTTTTGAAGGAAAGGTCAGATACGGAAAACACATGTTTTTTCGGGTTCCCCAATCTGTGGGCAACCTGAGTATATGCATACATTTCGAATTTGAGGTCAGTTTCACACATTGAGTTTTCATGCTTAATTGGCTTATTTGCCAACAATTGTGATATTAGCGCAGGCCTACATTTTGAAGGGAAGGTCAGATACGGAAAACACCTGTTTTTTCGGGTCCTCCCCAACGCGGTGTGGTCACCTGATATATGCATTGACATTTCGAATTTGAGGTCAGTTTCACATTTTGCGTTTTCATGCTTAATTGGCTATTTGCCAACTATTGTGATATTAGCGCAGGCCTACTTTTTGAAGGAAAGGTCAGATACGGAAAACACATGTTTTTTCGGGTTCCCCAACGTGTGGGCAACCTGAGTATATGCATACATTTCGAATTGAAGGTCAGTTTCACATTTTGAGTTTTCATGCTTAATTGGCTTATTTGCCAACAATTGTGATATTGGCCCAGGCCTAACTTTTGAAGGAAAGGTTGGATACGGAAAACACATGTTTTTTCGGGTTCCCCCATCTGTGGGCAACCTGAGTATATGCATACATTGCGAATTTGAGGTCAGTTTCACATTTTGAGTTTTCATGCTTAATTGGCTATTTTGCCAACAATTGTGATATTAGCGCAGGCCTACCTTTTGAAGGAAAGGTCAGATACGGAAAACACATGTTTTTTCGGGTTCCCCAACGTGTGGGCAACCTGAGTATATGCATACTTTTCGAATGGGAGATCAGTTTCACATTTTGAGTTTTCATGCTTAATTGGCTTATTTGCCAACAATTGTGATATTAGCGCAGGCCTACCTTTTGAAGGAAAGGTCAGATACGGAAAACACATGTTTTTTCGGGTTCCCCAACGTGTGGGCAACCTGAGTATATGCATACATTTCGAATTGGAGGTCAGTTTAACATTTTGAGTTTTCATGATTAATTGGCTTATTTGCCAACAATTGTGATATTAGCGCAGGCCTACCTTTTGAAGGAAAGGTCAGATACGGAAAACACAGTTTTTCGTGTTCCCCAACGTGGGGACAAACTGAGATATGAATACATTTCGAATTGGAGGTCAGTTTCACATTTCAGTTTTTCTGCTTAATTGGCTTATTGCCAACAATGTGTATTAGCGCAGGCCTACGTTTTGAAGGAAAGGTCAGTACGGAAAACACATGTTTTTTCGGGTTCCCCAACGTCTGGGCAACCTGAGTATATGCATACATTTCGAATTGGAGGTCAATTTCACATTTTGAGTTTTCATGCTTAATTGGCTTATTTGCCAACAATTGTGATATTAGCGCAGGCCTACCTTTTGAAGGAAAGGTCAGATCCGGAAAACACATTTTTTTCGGGTTACCCAACGTGTGGGAAACCTGAGTATATGCATACATTGCGAATTTCAGGTCAGTTTCACATTTTGAGTTTTCATGCTTAATTGGCTTATTTGCCAACCAATTGTGATATTAATTCGTCAGGCCTACCTTTTGAAGAAAGGTTCAGATACGGAAAAACACATGTTTTTTCGGGTTCCCCAACGTGTGGGCAACCTGAGTATATTCATACTTTTCGAATTGGAGATCAGTTTCACATTTTGAGTTTTCATGCTTAATTGGCTTATTTGCCAACAATTGTGATATTAGCGCAGGCCTACCTTTTTGAAGGAAAGGTCAGATACGGAAAACACATGTTTTTTCGGGTTCCCCAATGTGTGGGCAACCTGAGTATATGCATACATTTCGAATTGGAGGTCAGTTTCACATTTTGAGTTTTCATGCCTAATTGGCTTATTTGCCAACAATTGTGATATTAGCGCAGGCCTACCTTTTGAAGGAAAGGTCAGATACGGAAAACACATGTTTTTTCGGGTTCCCCAACGTGTGGGCAACCTGAGTATATGCATACATTTCGAATTGGAGGTCAGTTTCACATTTTGAGTTTTCATGCTTACTTGGCTTATTTGCCAACAATTGTGATATTAGCGCAGGCCTACCTTTTGAAGGAAAGGTCAGATACGGAAAACACATGTTTTTTCGGGTTCCCCAATCTGTGGGCAACCTGAGTATATGCATACGTTGCGAATTTGAGGTCAGTTTCACATTTTCAGTTTTCATGCTTAATTGGCTTATTTGCCAACAATTGTGATATTGGCCCAGGCCTATCTTTTGAAAGAAAGATTGAATATGGAAAACACATGTTTTTTCGGGTTCCCCAACCTGTGGGCAACCTGAGCATATGCATACATTTCGAATTTGAGGTCAGTTTCACATTTTGAGTTTTCATGCTTAATTGGACATTTGCCAACAAATGCGATATAAGCCCAGGCCTACCTTTTGAAGGAAAGGTGGGATAGGGAAAATACATGTTTTTTCGGGTTCCCTATCCTTTCGGGACCTGAGTATATGCATACATTTCGAATTTGAAGTCAGTTTCACATTTTGAGTTTTCGTGCTTAATTGGCTTATTTGCCAACGAATTGTGATATCGGCCCAGGCCCTATCTTTTGATGGAAATTCAGATACGGAAAACACATGTTTTTTCGGGTTCCCCAATCTGTGGGCAACCTGAAGTATATGCATACATTTCGAATTTGAGGTCAGTTTCCCATTTTGAGTTTTTCATGCTTAATTGGCTTATTTGCCAACAATTGTGATATTGGCCCAGGCCTACCTTTTGAAGGAAAGGTTGGATACGGAAAACACATGTTTTTTTCGGGTTCCCCAATCTGTGGGCAAACTGAGTATATGCTACATTTGCGATTTCAGTCCGTTTCACATTTTGAGTTTTCATGCTTAATTGGCTTATTTGGCCAACAATTGTTGGATTTATAGCGCAGGCCTACCTTTTGATGGAAAGGTCAGATCGGAAACCATGTTTTTTCGGTTACCCAATCTGTGGGCAACCTGAGTATATGCATACATTGCGATTTGTAGGTCAGTTTCACATTTTGAGTTTTCATGCTTAATTGGCTTATTTGCCAACAATTGTGATATTAGCGCAGGCCTACCTTTTGAAGGAAAGGTCAGATACGGAAACAACATGTTTTTTCGGGTTCCCCAATCTGTGGGCAACCTGAGTATATGCATACATTGCGAATTTCAGGTCAGTTTCACATTTTGAGTTTTCATGCTAAATTGGCCATTTGCAAACATATGCGATATAGGCCCAGGCCTACCTTTTGAAGGAAAGGTTGGATATGGAAAACACATGTTTTTTTCGGTTCCCCAACCTGTGGGCAACCTGAGTATATGCATACATTGCGAATTTGAGGTCAGTTTCACATTTTGAGTTTTCATGCTAAATTGGCCATTTGCAAACATATGCGATATAGGCCCAGGCCTACCTTTTGAAGGAAAGGTCGGATACGGAAAACACATGTTTTTTCTTGTTCCCCAATCTGTGGGCAACCTGAGTATATCCATACATTTCGAATTTGAGGTCAGTTTCACATTTTGAGTTTTCATGCTTAATTGGCTATTTGCCAACAATTGAGATATTAGCGCAGGCCTACCTTTTGAAGGAAAGGTCAGATACGGAAAACACATGTTTTTTTCGGGTTCCCCAACGTGTGGGCAACCTTAGTATATGCATACATTGCGAATTTCAGGTCAGTTTCACATTTTTGAGTTTTCAAATGCTTAATTGGCTTATTTGCCAACAATTTGTGATATGGGCCCAGGCCTACCTTTTGAAGGAAAGGTCAGATACGGAACACAGATGTTTTTTTGGGTTCCTCAAACAGTGGGGAACCTGAGTATCTGCATACATTGCGAATTTGAGGTCAGTTTCACATTTAGAGTTTTCATGCTTAATTGGCCATTTGCCAACAAATTGTGATATTGGCCCAGGCCTACCTTTTGAAGGAAAGGTTGGATAAGGAAAACACATGTTTTTTCGGGTTGCCCAACCTGTGAGGAACCTGAGTATATGCATACATTGCGAATTTGAGGTCAGTTTCACATTT
>NW_024099281.1:0-3596 GCF_016545835.1 Crotalus tigris
AGGAGGGCACTGACTTTTATAGGATGCCCTATCTATGTTTCCTGATAAAATACATGGGAAAAATCCCATTGGAGGACAATTCCACTTAGGGTTAGGGTTAGGTCACCATGAACTCATAGAGCAAAAGGGACACCAGCAACAAATTTGGAGTCCTTGGGTATGGTTAGGAGGCACTTACTTTTCTTACCTGCCCTATCTGTGTTTCCTGGTAAAATACATGGGAAAATCCCATTGGAGGAAAATTCCACTTAGGGTTAGGGTTAGGAAACCATGAACACATAGAGCAAAATGGACACCGCCAAACTCTTAGTGCTTGGGCATGGTTAGTAGAGTCGCTTCTTTTCTGTGCTGCGCTATCTATGTTTCCTGTAAAATACCTGGGAAATCCCACAGCAGGAAATTCCACTTAGGCTTAGGGTTAGGTCCCATGAAATCATAGGCAAAATGGACACTGCCAAAAACTCGGGAGTGGCTTTGGCATGGTTAGGAGGGCACTTCCTTTTAGGCCTGCCCTAGCTATGTTTCCTGTATCATTACATGGAAATCCCGAAGAGGAATTCCACTTAGGGTTAGGGTTAGGTTCTCCATGACTCATATAGCAATGGAAACTTCCACAACTTGTAATGCTTTTGGGTATTGTTGGGGAGGCACGTCACTTTTCTAAACGCTGCCCTATCTATGTTTCCTGGTAAAATACATGGGAAAATCCCACAGCAGGAAAATTCCACTTAGGCTTAGGGTTAGGTCACCATGAAATCATAGAGCAAAATGGACACTGCCAACAAACTCGGAGTGCTTGGCTATGGTTAGGAGGGCACTTACTTTTCTAGGCTGCCCTATCTATGTTTCCTGGTAAAATACATGGGAAAATCCCATTGGAGGAAAATTCCACTTAGGTTAGGGTTACGTCACCATGAACTCAACGAGCAAAAATGGACACCGCCAACAACTCTTAGTGCTTGGCATGGTTAGCGGGCGCTTACTTTTCTTTGCTGCCCTATCTATGTTTCCTGGTAAAATACATGGGAAAATCCCACAGCAGGAAAATTCCACTTAGGGTTAGGTCACCATGAAATCATACAGCAAAATGGCCACTGCCAACAAACTCGGAGTGCTTGGTTAAGGTTAGGAGGGCACTTACTTTTCTAGGCTGCCCTATCTATATTTTCTGGTAAAATACATGGGAAAATCCCATAGGAGGAAAATTCCACATAGGCTTAGGGTTAGGTCACCATGAACTCATAGAGCAAAATGGACACTGCCAACAAACTCTTAGTGCTTGGACATGGTTAGGAGGGCACTTACTTTTCTGTGCTGCCCTATCTATCTTTCATGGTAAAATACATGGGAAAATCCCATAGGAGGAAAATTCCACATAGGCTTAGGGTTAGGTCACCATGAACTCATAGAGCAAAATGGACACCGCCAACAAACTCTTAGTGCTTGGACATGGTTAGGAGGGCACTTACTTTTCTGTGCTGCCCTATCTATCTTTCCTGGTCAAATACATGGGAAAATCCCCACGCAGGACATTCCACGATAGGCTTAGGTTTAGGTCCCATAACATAGAGCAAAATGGACACTGCCAACAAAACTCACGAGTGCTTTGGGTATTGGTATAGGAGGGCACTTACTTTTCTACCTGCCCTAAATCTAGTTTTTCCTGGTAAATACATGGGAAAATCCATAGGAGGAAAATTCCAACTTAGCTTAGGGTTAGGTCACAATGACTCATGAGCAAAATGGAAACTGCCAACAAATTGGAATGCGTGGGTTATTGAGAGGGCCCTTACTTTTCTAGCTGCCCTATATCTCAATTTCCTGGTAAAATACATTTGGAAATCCCAATAGGAGAAATTCCACTTAGGCTTAGGGTTAGGTCCACCATGAACTCTAACAGAGCAAAATGGGACACCGCCAACAAACTCTTAGTGCTTGGGCATGGTTAGGAGGGCGCTTACTTTTCTGTGCTGCCCTATCTATGTTTCCTGGTAAAATACATGGGAAAATACCACAGCAGGAAAATTCCACTTAGGCTTAGGGTTAGGTCACCATGAAATCATACAGCAAAATGGACACTGCCAACAAACTCGGAGTGCTTGGTTAAGGTTAGGAGGGCATTTACTTTTCTAGGCTGCCCTATCTATGTTTCCTGGTAAAATACATGGGAAAATCCAATAAGAGGAAAATTCCACTTAGGGTTAGGGTTAGGTCTCCATGAACTCATAGAGCAAAATGGACACCGCCAACAAACTCTTAGTGCTTGCACATGGTTAGGAGGGCACTTACTTTTCTAGGCTGCCCTATCTATATTTTCTGGTAAAATACATGGGAAAATCCCATAGGAGGAAAATTCCACATAGGCTTAGGGTTAGGTCACCATGAACTCATAGAGCAAAATGGACACCGCCAACAAACTCTTAGTGCTTGGACATGGTTAGGAGGGCCCTTACTTTCTGTTGCTGCCCTTCTATACATATTCCTGTAAACTACATGGAAAATCCCCGTATGAGGAATTCCACTTAGGCTTAGGGTTATTCACCATGACATCATAGAGCAAATTGACACTGCAACAAACTCGGAGTTCTGTGGGTATGGTGTAGGAGGGCACTTACTTTTCTAGGCTGCCCTATCTATGTTTTCGATGGTAAATACATGGGAAAATCCCATAGGAGGGGAAATTCCACTTAGGCTTAGGGTTAGGTCACCATGACTCACAGAGCAAAATGGACACCGCCAAACAACTCTAGTGCTTGGGCATGGTTAGGAGGGCGCTTACTTTTCTGTGCTGCCCTATCTATGTTTCCTGGTAAAATACATGGGAAAATACCACAGCAGGAAAATTCCACTTAGGCTTAGGGTTAGGTCACCATGAAATCATACAGCAAAATGGACACTGCCAACAAACTCGGAGTGCTTGGTTAAGGTTAGGAGGGCATTTACTTTTCTAGGCTGCCCTATCTATGTTTCCTGGTAAAATACATGGGAAAATCCAATAAGAGGAAAATTCCACTTAGGGTTAGGGTTAGGTCTCCATGAACTCATAGAGCAAAATGGACACCGCCAACAAACTCTTAGTGCTTGCACATGGTTAGGAGGGCACTTACTTTTCTAGGCTGCCCTATCTATATTTTCTGGTAAAATACATGGGAAAATCCCATAGGAGGAAAATTCCACATAGGCTTAGGGTTAGGTCACCATGAACTCATAGAGCAAAATGGACACCGCCAACAAACTCTTAGTGCTTGGACATGGTTAGGAGGGCACTTACTTTTCTGTGCTGCCCTATCTATCTTTCCTGGTAAAATACATGGGAAAATCCCGTAGGAGGAAAATTCCACTTAGGCTTAAGGTTAGTTCACCATGAAATCATAGAGCAAAATGGACACTGCTAACAAACTCGGAGTTCTTGGGTATGGTTAGGAGGGCACTTACTTTTCTAGGCTGCCCTATCTATGTTTTCTGGTAAAATACATGGGAAAATCCCATAGGAGGAAAATTCAACTTAGGCTTAGAGTTAGGTCACCATGAACTCATAGAGCAAAATGGACGCTGCCAACAAAATCGGAATGCTTAGGTATAGTTAGGAGGGCACT
>NW_024099282.1:0-4917 GCF_016545835.1 Crotalus tigris
TAACCATACCCAAGCACTCCGAGTTTGTTAGATATGTCCATTTTCCTCTATGAGTTCATGATGACCTAACCCTAACCCTAAGTGGAATTTTCCTCCAATGGGATTTTCCCATGAATTTTCCCAGGAAACATGGATAGGGCAGCCTAGAAAAGCCAGTGCCCTCCTAACCATACCCAAGCACTCCGGGTTTGTTGGTAATGTCCATTTTGCTCTCCGAGTTCATGGTGATCTAACCCTAACCCTAAGTGGAATTTTCCTCCAATGGGATTTTCCCATGTATTTTACCAGGAAACATAGATAGGGCAGCCTACAAAAGCCAGTCCCCTCCTAACCATGCCCAAGCACTCCGAGTTTGTTGGCAATGTCCATTTTTCTTTCCAGGTTCATAGTAACCTAACCCTAACCCTAAGTGAAATTTTCCTCCAATGGTATTTTCCCATGTATTTTACAAGAAAAAGTACATAGGGCAACCTAGAAAAGCCAGTCCCCTCGTAACCATACCCAAGCACTCCGAGTTTGTTGGCAATGTTCATTTTGCTCTCTGAGTTCATGGTGACCTAACCCTAATCCTCACTGGAATTTTCCTCCAATGGGATTTTCCCATGAATTTTCCCAGGAAACATAGATAGGGCAGCCTACAAAAGCCAGTGCCCTCCTAACCATACCCAACCACTCCGAGTTTGTGGGTGGTGTCCATTTTGCTTCCGAGTTCATGGTGATCTAACCCTAACCCTAAGTGGAATTTTCCTCCAATGGGATTTTCCCATCTATTTTACCAGGAAACATAGATAGGGCAGCCTACAAAAGCCAGTCCCCTCCTAACCATGCCCAAGCACTCCGGGTTTTTTGGCAATGTACATTTTGCTATCCAGGTTCATAGTAACCTAACTCTAATCCTAAGTGGAATTTTCCTCCAATGGGATTTTCCAATGAATTTTCCCAGGAAACATAGATAGGGCATCCTAGAAAAACCAGTGCCCTCCTAACCATACCCAAGCACTACGAGTTTTTTGACGAGGTGCATTTTGCTCTCCGAGTTCATGGTGACCTAACCCTAACCCTAAGTGGAATTTTCCTCCAATGGGATTTTCCCATGAATTTTCCCAGGAAACATAGATAGGGCAGCCTAGAAAAACCAGTGCCCTCCTAACCATACCCAAGCACTCTGAGTTTGTTTCCGATATCTATTTTGCTCTCCGAGTTCATGGTGACCTAGCCCTAACCCTAAGTGGAATTTTCCTCCAATGGGATTTTCCCATGTATTTTATCAGAAACATAGATAGGGCAGCTTAGAAAAGCCAGTCGCCTCCTAACCATACCTAAGTATTGTGAATTTGTTGTTGGTGTCCATTTTGCTTTCAAAGTTCATAGTGACCTATCCCTAACCCTAAGTGGAATTTTCTTCCAATGGGATTTTCCCATGAATTTTCCCAGGAAACATGGATAGGGCAGCCTAGAAAAGCCAGTGCCCTCCTAACCATACCCAAGCACTTCGGGTTTGTTGGCAATGTACATTTTGCTCTATGAGTTCATAGTGACATAACCCTAACTCTAAGTGGAATTTTCCTCCAATGGGATTTTCCCATGAATTTTCCCAGGAAACATGGATAGGGCAGCCTAGAAAAGCCAGTGCCCTCCTAACCATACCCAAGCACTTCGGGTTTGTTGGCAATGTACATTTTGCTCTATGAGTTCATAGTGACATAACACTAACTCTAAGTGGAATTTTCCTCCAATGGGATTTCCCATGATTTTCCCAGGAAACATAATAGGGCAGTCTAGAAAAGTCAGTGCCCTCTAACCATACCCAAGCAGTCCAAATTTGTTGGCGATGTCCATTTTGCTCTCCGAGTTCATGGTTAACTAACCCTAACCCTAAGTGGAATTTTCCTCAAATGGGATTTTCTCATATATTTTACCAGGAAACATAGATAGGGCAGGCTAGAAAAGCAGTCTCTCCCCCCTAACCATGCCCAGCACTCCGTGTTTTTTTGTCAATGTACTTTGCTATCCAGGTTCATAGTTAAAACCTAACTCTAATCCTAATGGAATTTTCCTCCAATGGATTTTTTCACTGAATTTTTCCCAGGAAACATAGATAGGGCATCCGAGAAAACCAGTCCCCTCCTAACCATAGATGTCCCAGGCACTAACGGTTTTTTGACAGAACAGGTGCATTTGGCTCTCCGGTTCATGGTGACCTAACCCTAACCTAAGTGGAATTTTCCCTCCAATGGGACTTTTCCCATGAATTTCCCAGAAACATAGATAGGGCAGCCTAGAAAACCAGTGCCCTCCTACCATACCCAAGCACTCTGACTTTTTGTTTCCGATATCTATTTTGCTCTCCGAGTTCATGGTGACCTAGCCCTAACCCTAAGTGGAATTTTCCTCCAATGGGATTTTCCCATGTATTTTATCAGAAACATAGATAGGGCAGCTTAGAAAAGCTAGTCGCCTCCTAACCATACCTAAGTATTGTGAATTTGTTGTTGGTGTCCATTTTGCTTTCAAAGTTCATAGTGACCTATCCCTAACCCTAAGTGGAATTTTCTTCCAATGGGATTTTCCCATGAATTTTCCCAGGAAACATGGATAGGGCAGCCTAGAAAAGCCAGTGCCCTCCTAACCATACCCAAGCACTTCGGGTTTGTTGGCAATGTACATTTTGCTCTATGAGTTCATAGTGACATAACCCTAACTCTAAGTGGAATTTTCCTCCAATGGGATTTTCCCATGAATTTTCCCAGGAAACATGGATAGGGCAGCCTAGAAAAGCCAGTGCCCTCCTAACCATACCCAAGCACTTCGGGTTTGTTGGCAATGTACATTTTGCTCTATGAGTTCATAGTGACATAACACTAACTCTAAGTGGAATTTTCCTCCAATGGGATTTTCCCATGAATTTTCCCACGAAACATGGATAGGGCAGCTTAGAAAAGCCAGTCCCCTCCTAACCATACCCAAGCACTCCGAGTTTGTTCGCGATGTTCATTTTGCTCTCTGAGTTCATGGTGACCTAACCCTAACCCTAAGTGGAATTTTCCTCCAATGGGATTTTCCCATGAATTTTCCCTTGAAGCATGGACAGGGCAGACTAGAAAAGCCAGTGCCCTCCTAACCATACCGAAGCACTCCGGGTTTGTTGGCAACGTCCATTTTGCTCTTCGGGTTCATGGTGACCTAACAATAACCCTAAGTGGAATTTTCCTCCAATGGGATTCTCCCATGTATTTTACCAGGAAACTTAAATAGGGCCGCCTACAAAAGCCAGTGCCGTCCTAACCATACTCAAGCACTCCGGGTTTGTTGGCGATATCCATTTTGCTCTCCGAATTCATGATGACCTAACCCTAACCCTAAGTGGAATTTTCCTCCAATGGGATTCTCCCACGTATTTTACCCGAAAACAAAGATAGGGCAGCCTAGAAAAGCCAGTCGCCACCTAACCATACCCAAGCACTCTGAGTTTGTGGGTGGTGTCCATTTTGCTCTCCGAATTCATGGTGATCTAACCCTAACCCTAAGTGGAATTTTCCTCCAATGGGATTTTCCCATGTATTTTACCAGGAAATATAGATAGGGCAGCCTACAAAAGCCAGTCCCCTCCTACCATGCCCAAGCACTCCGAGTTTGTTGGCAATGTCCATTTTGCTTTCCAGGTTCATAGTAACCTAACCCTAACCCTAAGTGGAATTTTCCTCCAATGGGATTTTCCCATGTATTTTACAAGAAAAAGTACATAGGGCAACCTAGAAAAGCCAGTCCCCTCGTAACCGTACCCAAGCACTCCGAGTTTGTTGGCAACGTTCATTTTGCTCTCTGAGTTCATGGTGACCTAACCCTAATCCTCACTGGAATTTTCCTCCAATGGGATTTTCCCATGAATTTTCCCAGGAAACATCGATAGGGCAGCCTACAAAAGCCAGTGCCCTCCTAACCATACCCAACCACTCCGAGTTTGTGGGTGGTGTCCATTTTGCTCTCCGAGTTCATTGTGATCTAACCCTAACCCTAAGTGGAATTTTCCTCCAATGGGATTTTCCCATGTATTTTACCAGGAAACATAGATAGGGCAGCCTACAAAAGCCAGTCCCCTCCTAACCCTGCCCAAGCACTCCGAGTTTGTTGGCAATGTACATTTTGCTATCCAGGTTCATAGTAACCTAACTCTAATCCTAAGTGGAATTTTCCTCCAATGGGATTTTCCCATGAATTTTCCCAGGAAACATAGATAGGGCAGCCTAGAAAAACCAGTGCCCTCCTAACCATACCGAAGCACTCCGAGTTTGTTGACGATGTCCATTTTGCTCTCCGAGTTCATGGTGAACTAACCCTAATCCTCACTGGAATTTTCCTCCAATGGGATTTTCACATGAATTTTCCCAGGAAACATAAATAGGGCACCCTACAAAAGCCACTCTCCTCCTAACCATACCCAAGCACTCCGAGTTTGTTGACGATGTCCATTTTGCTCTACGAGTTCATGGTGACCTAAACCTAACCCTAAGTGGAATTTTCCTCCAATGGGATTTTCCCATCAATTTTCCCAGGAAACATAAATAGGACAGCCTACAAAAGCCACTCTCCTCCTAACCATACCCAAGCACTCCGAGTTTGTTGATGATGTCCATTTTGCTCTCTGAGTTCATGGTGACCTAACCCTAACCCTAAGTGGGTTTTTCCAACAGTGGGATTTTCCCATGTATTTTACAAGAAAAAGTACACAGGGCAGCCTTGAAAAGCTAGTCGCCACCTAACCATACCCAAGCACTCTGAGCTTGTTGGTGGTGTACATTTTGCTTTCCAAGTTTATAGTGACCTAACCCTAACCCTAAGTGGAATTTTCCTCCAATGGTATTTTCCCATGTATTTTACCAGGAAAAATAGATAGGGCAGCCTACAAAAGCCAGTCCC
>NW_024099283.1:0-4788 GCF_016545835.1 Crotalus tigris
ATGTCCATTTTGCTCTCCGGGTTCATGGTGACCTAACTATAACACTAAGTGGAATTTTCCTCCAATGGGATTTTCCCATGTATTTTACCAGGAAACATAGATAGGGCAGCCTACAAAAGCCAGTCCCCTCCTAACCATGCCCAAGCACTCCGAGTTTGTTGGCAATGTCCATTTTGCTTTCCAGATTCATAGTAACCTAACCCTAACCCCAAGTGGAATTTTCCTCCAATGGGATTTTCCAATGAATTTTCCCAGGAAACATAGATAGGGCAGCCTAAAAGAACGAGTGCCCTCCTAACTATACCCAAACACTCTGAGTTTGTTCCCGAATTCTAATTTGCTCTCCGAGTTCATGGTGACCTAGCCCTAACCCTAAGTGGAATTTTCCTCCAATGGGATTTTCCTATGAATTTTCCCAGGAAACATGGATAGGGCAGCCTAGAAAAGCCAGTACCCTCTTAACCATACCCAAGCACTCCGGGTTTGTTGGCAATGTCCATTTTGCTCTCCGGGTTCATGGTGACCTAACTATAACACTAAGTGGAATTTTCCTCCAATGGGATTTTCCCATGTATTTTACCAGGAAACATAGATAGGGCAGCCTACAAAAGCCAGTCCCCTCCTACCATGCCCAAGCACTCCGAGTTTGTTGGCAATGTCCATTTTGCTTTCCAGGTTCATAGTAACCTAACCCTAACCCTAAGTGGAATTTTCCTCCAATGGGATTTTCCCATGTATTTTACAAGAAAAAGTACACAGGGCAACCTAGAAAAGCCAGTCCACTCGTAACCATACCCAAGCACTCCCAGTTTGTTGGCAATATTCATTTTGCTCTCTGAGTTCATGGTGACATAACCCTAATCCTCACTGGAATTTTCCTCCAATGGGATTTTCCCATGAATTTTCCCTGGAAACATGGATAGGGCAGCCTAGAAAAGCCAGTGCCCTCCTAACCATACCCAAGCACTCCGGGTTTGTTGGTAATCTCCATTTTGCTCTCCGAGTTCATGGTGATCTAACCCTAACCCTAAGTGGAATTTTCCTCCAATGGGATTTTCCCATGTATTTTATCAGGAAACATAGATAGGGCAGCCTACAAAAGCCAGTCCCCTCCTAACCATGCCCAAGCAGTCCGAGTTTGTTGGCAATGTCCATTTTTCTTTCCAGGTTCATAGTAACCTAACCCTAACCCTAAGTGGAATATTCCTCCAATGGTATTTTTCCATGTATTTTACAAGAAAAAGTACATAGGCAACTTAGAAAAGCCACAGCCCTCCTAACCATACCCAAGCACTCCGGGTTTGTTGGCAATGTCCATTTTGCTCTATGAGTTCATAGTGACATAACACTAACCCTAAGTGGAATTTTCCTCCAATGGGATTCTCCCATGTATTTTACCAGGAAACTTAAATAGGGCAGCCTACAAATCGTGGCCCTCCTAACCATACCCCACTACCGAGTTTGTGGTTGGGTCCATTTTGCTCTCTCGAGTTTTCATGGTGATCTAACCCTAACCCTAAGTGGAATTTTTCGCTCTACAAAAGGAATAAAAAAATAAAGGAGCATGGGATTTTCCCATCTTTTACCAGGAACAATAGATAGGGGCACCTACAAAGTCCAGCTCACCCTCCTAACGCATGGCCCAAGTAAAAAGCCAGTCCCCTCCTAACCATGCCCAAGCACTCCGGGTTTTTTGGCAATGTACATTTTGCTATCCAGGTTCATAGTAACTTAACTCTAATCCTAAGTGGAATTTTCCTCCAATGGGATTTTCCAATGAATTTTCCCAGGAAACATAGATAGGGCATCCTAGAAAAACCAGTGCCCTCCTAACCATACCCAAGCACTACGAGTTTTTTGACGAGGTGCATTTTGCTCTCCGAGTTCATGGTGACCTAACCCTAACCCTAAGTGGAATTTTCCTCCAATGGGATTTTCCCATGAATTTTCCCAGGAAACATAGATAGGGCAGCCTAGAAAAACCAGTGCCCTCCTAACCATACCCAAGCACTCTGAGTTTGTTTCCGATATCTATTTTGCTCTCCGAGTTCATGGTGACCTAGCCCTAACCCTAAGTGGAATTTTCCTCCAATGGGATTTTCCCATGTATTTTATCAGAAACATAGATAGGGCAGCTTAGAAAAGCTAGTCGCCTCCTAACCATACCTAAGTATTGTGAATTTGTTGTTGGTGTCCATTTTGCTTTCAAAGTTCATAGTGACCTATCCCTAACCCTAAGTGGAATTTTCTTCCAATGGGATTTTCCCATGAATTTTCCCAGGAAACATGGATAGGGCAGCCTAGAAAAGCCAGTGCCCTCCTAACCATACCCAAGCACTTCGGGTTTGTTGGCAATGTACATTTTGCTCTATGAGTTCATAGTGACATAACCCTAACTCTAAGTGGAATTTTCCTCCAATGGGATTTTCCCATGAATTTTCCCAGGAAACATGGATAGGGCAGCCTAGAAAAGCCAGTGCCCTCCTAACCATACCCAAGCACTCCAGGTTTGTTGGCAATGTCCATTTTGCTGTATCAGTTCCTAGTTACATAACCCTAACCCTAAGTGGAATTTTCCTCCAATGGGATTTTCCCATGAATTTTCCCAGGAAACATAGATAGGGCAGCCTACAAAAGCCAGTGCCCTCTTAACCATACCCAACCACTCCGAGTTTGTGGGTGGTGTCCATTTTGCTCTCCGAGTTCATGGTGATCTAATCCTAAGCATAAGTGGAATTTTCCTCCATTGGGATTTTCCCATGTATTTTACCAGGAAACATAGATAGGGCAGCCTACAAAAGCCAGTCCCCTCCTAACCATGCCCAAGCACTCCGGGTTTTTTGGCAATGTACATTTTGCTATCCAGGTTCATAGTAACTTAACTCTAATCCTAAGTGGAATTTTCCTCCAATGGGATTTTCCAATGAATTTTCCCAGGAAACATAGATAGGGCATCCTAGAAAAACCAGTGCCCTCTTTTTTCCTAACCATACCAAGCCTACGAGTTTTTGACGAGGTGAATTTGCTCTTCCAGTTCTGGGTGACCTAACCTAACCCTCAGTGGAATTCTCCTCCAATGGGATTTTCCCATGAATTTTCCCAGGAAACATAGATAGGGCAGCCTAGAAAAACCAGTGCCCTCCTAACCATACCCAAGCACTCTGAGTTTGTTTCCGATATCTATTTTGCTCTCCGAGTTCATGGTGACCTAGCCCTAACCCTAAGTGGAATTTTCCTCCAATGGGATTTTCCCATGTATTTTATCAGAAACATAGATAGGGCAGCTTAGAAAAGCTAGTCGCCTCCTAACCATACCTAAGTATTGTGAATTTGTTGTTGGTGTCCATTTTGCTTTCAAAGTTCATAGTGACCTATCCCTAACCCTAAGTGGAATTTTCTTCCAATGGGATTTTCCCATGAATTTTCCCAGGAAACATGGATAGGGCAGCCTAGAAAAGCCAGTGCCCTCCTAACCATACCCAAGCACTTCGGGTTTGTTGGCAATGTACATTTTGCTCTATGAGTTCATAGTGACATAACCCTAACTCTAAGTGGAATTTTCCTCCAATGGGATTTTCCCATGAATTTTCCCAGGAAACATGGATAGGGCAGCCTAGAAAAGCCAGTGCCCTCCTAACCATACCCAAGCACTTCGGGTTTGTTGGCAATGTACATTTTGCTCTATGAGTTCATAGTGACATAACACTAACTCTAAGTGGAATTTTCCTCCAATGGGATTTTCCCATGAATTTTCCCACGAAACATGGATAGGGCAGCTTAGAAAAGCCAGTCCCCTCCTAACCATACCCAAGCACTCCGAGTTTGTTCGCGATGTTCATTTTGCTCTCTGAGTTCATGGTGACCTAACCCTAACCCTAAGTGGAATTTTCCTCCAATGGGATTTTCCCATGAATTTTCCCTTGAAGCATGGACAGGGCAGACTAGAAAAGCCAGTGCCCTCCTAACCATACCGAAGCACTCCGGGTTTGTTGGCAACGTCCATTTTGCTCTTCGGGTTCATGGTGACCTAACAATAACCCTAAGTGGAATTTTCCTCCAATGGGATTCTCCCATGTATTTTACCAGGAAACTTAAATAGGGCCGCCTACAAAAGCCAGTGCCGTCCTAACCATACTCAAGCACTCCGGGTTTGTTGGCGATATCCATTTTGCTCTCCGAATTCATGATGACCTAACCCTAACCCTAAGTGGAATTTTCCTCCAATGGGATTCTCCCACGTATTTTACCCGAAAACAAAGATAGGGCAGCCTAGAAAAGCCAGTCGCCACCTAACCATACCCAAGCACTCTGAGTTTGTGGGTGGTGTCCATTTTGCTCTCTGAGTTCATGGTGATCTAACCCTAACCCTAAGTGGAATTTTCCTCCAATGGGATTTTCCCATGTATTTTACCAGGAAACATAGATAGGGCAGCCTACAAAAGCCAGTCCCCTCCTAACCATGCCCAAGCACTCCGAGTTTGTTGGCAATGTCCATTTTTCTTTCCAGGTTCATAGTAACCTAACCCTAACCCTAAGTGAAATTTTCCTCCAATGGTATTTTCCCATGTATTTTACAAGAAAAAGTACATAGGGCAACCTAGAAAAGCCAGTCCCCTCGTAACCATACCCAAGCACTCCGAGTTTGTTGGCAATGTTCATTTTGCTGTCTGAGTTCATGGTGACCTAACCCTAATCCTCACTGGAATTTTCCTCCAATGGGATTTTCCCATGAATTTTCCCAGGAAACATAGATAGGGCAGCCTACAAAAGCCAGTGCCCTCCTAACCA
>NW_024099284.1:0-5110 GCF_016545835.1 Crotalus tigris
TTCGCCAAGAAATGTGATAAATGCCAAGGCCTACATTTTGAAGCAAAGGTTGGATACGGAAAACACATGTTTTTCCCGGTTCCGCAGAAGGTGGGGAACCTGAGTATATGCATACTTTTCGAATTTGAGGTCAGTTTCACATTTTGAGTTTTCATGCTTACTTGGCTATTTGCCAACAAATGTGATAAATGCCAAGGCCTATCTTTTGAAGAAAAAGTCGGATACGTAAAACACATGTTTTTTCGGGCTCCCCACCCTGTGGGGAACCTAAGTATATGCATACATTTCGAATTTGGGGTCAGTTTCACATTTTGAGTTTTCATGCTTACTTGGCTATTCGCCAAGAAATGTGATAAATGCCAAGGCCTACATTTTGAAGGAAAGGTTGGATACGGAAAACACATGTTTTTCCGGGTTCCCCAGAAGGTGGGGAACCTGAGTATATGCATACTTTTCGAATTTGACGTCAGTTTCATATTTTGAGTTTTCAGGCTTACTTGGCTATTTGCCAATAAATGTGATAAATGCCCAGGCCTATCTTATGAAGAAAAAGTCGGATACGTAAAACACATGTTTTTTTGGGCTCCCCACCCTGTGGGGAACCTAAGTATATGCATACATTTCGAAGTTGAGGTCAGTTTCACATTTTGAGTTTTCCTGCTTACTTGGCTAATGGCCAACAAATATGATAAATGCCCAGGCCTACCTTTTGAAGGAAAGGTTGGAAACGGAAAACACATGTTTTTCCGGGTTCCGCAGAAGGTGGGGAACCTGAGTATATGCATACTTTTCGAATTTGAGGTCAGTTTCACATTTTGATTTTTCATGCTTACTTGGCTATTTGCCAACAAATGTGATAAATGCCAAGGCCTATCTTTTGAAGAAAAAGTTGGATATGTGAAACACATGTTTTTTCGGGTTCCCCAGCCTATGGGGAACTTAACTATATGCATACATTTCGAATTTGCGGTCAGTTTCCCATTTTGAGTTTTCATGCTTACTTGGCTATTTGCCAACAAATGTGATAAATGCCCAGGCCTATCTTATGAAGGTAAGGTTGGATACGGAAAACACATGTTTTTTCGGGTTCCCCAGAAGGTGGTGAACCTGAGTATATGCATACTTTTCGAATTTGAGGTCAGTTTCACATTTTGAGTTTTCATGCTTACTTGGCTATTTGCAAAAAAATGTGATATATGCCCAGGCCTATCTTTTGAAGAAAAAGTCGGATACGTAAAACACATGTTTTTTCAGGTTCCCCAGCCTGTGCGGAACCTAAGTATATGCATACATTTCGAATTTGGGGTCAGTTTCACATTTTGAGTTTTCATGCTTACTTGGCTATTCGCCAAGACATGTGATAAATGCCAAGGCCTACATTTTGAAGGAAAGGTTGGATACGGAAAACACATGTTTTTCCGGGTTCCGCAGAAGGTGGGGAACCTGAGTATATGCATACTTTTCGAATTTGACGTCAGTTTCATATTTTTAGTTTTCATGCTTACTTGGCTATTTGCCAACAAACGTGATATATGCCCAGGCCTATCTTTTGAAGAAAAAGTCGGATACGTAAAACACATGTTTTTTCGGGCTCCCAACCCTGTGGGGAACCTAGGTATATGCATACATTTCGAATTTGAGGTCAGTTTCACATTTTGAGTTTTCCTGCTTACTTGGCTAATGGCCAACAAATGTGATAAATGCCCAGGCCTACCTTTTGAAGGAAAGGTTGGAAACGGAAAACACATGTTTTTCCGGGTTCCCCAGAAGGTGGGGAACATGAGTATATGCATCCTTTTCGAATTTGAGGTCAGTTTCACATTTTGAGTTTTCATGCTTACTTGGCTATTTGCAAACAAATGTGATATATGCCCAGGCCTATCTTTTGAAGAAAAAGTCGGATACGTAAAACACATGTTTTTTCGGGCTCCCCAGCCTTTGGGGAACCTAAGTATATGCATACATTTCGAATTTGAGGTCAGTTTCACATTTTGAGTTTTCCTTCTTACTTGGCTAATGGCCAACAAATGTGATAAATGCCCAGGCCTACCTTTTGAAGGAAAGGTTGGATACGGAAAACACATGTTTTTCCGGGTTCCGCAGAAGGTGGGGGACCTGAGTATATGCATACTTTTCGAATTTGAGGTCAGTTTCACATTTTGAGTTTTCATGCTTACTTGGCTATTTGCAAACAAATGTGATATATGCCCAGGCCTATCTTTTGAAGAAGTTGGATACATAAAACACATGTTTTTTCAGGTTCCCCAGCCTATGGGGAACCTATGTATATGTATACATTTCGAATTTGAGGTCAGTATCACATTTTGAGTTTTCATGCTTACTTGGCTATTTGCCAACAAATGTGATAAATGCCCAGGCCTATCTGATGAAGGTAAGGTTGGATACGGAAAACACATGTTTTTTCGGGTTCCCCAGAAGGTGTGGAACCTGAGTATATGCATACTTTTCGAATTTGAGGTCAGTTTCACAATTTTGAGTTTTCATGCCTTACTTGGCTATTTGCAAACAATGTGATAATGCCAAGGCCTATCCTTTGAAGAAAAAGTTGGATAGGGAAAACTCATGTTTCTTCTGGTTCCCCAGCCTGGGGGGAACCTAAGTATATGCATACTTTTCGAATTTGAGGTCAGTTTCACATTTTGAGTTTTCATGCTTACTTGGCTATTTGCCAACAAATGTGATAAATGCCCAGGCCTATCTGATGAAGGTAAGGTTGGATACGGAAAACACATGTTTTTCCGGGTTCCCCAGAACCTAAGGTGGGGAACCGAAGTATATGCATACTTTTCGCATTTGAGGTCAGTTTCACATTTTGAGTTTTCATGCTTACTTGGCTATTTGCCAACAAATGTGATAAATGCCCAGGCCTATCTTATGAAGGTAAGGTTGGATACGGAAAACACATGTTTTGTCGGGTTCCCGCAGAAGGTGGGGACCTAAGTATATGCATACATTTCGAATTTGGATGTCAGTTCACATTTTTTGAGTTTTCCTGCTACTTGCTAGTGCCAGCAAATGTGATAAATGCCCGACCTACCTTGGAAGGAAAGTGGATACGGAAAACACATGTTTTTTTTTCTCGGGTTCCGCAGAGGTGGGGACCCTGAGTGTTGCATACTTTCGAATTTGACGTCAGTTTCTATATTTTAGTTTCATGCTTACTTGGCTATTTACCACAATGTGATAATGCCCAGGCCTATCTTTTGAAGAAAAAGTTGGATATGTGAAACACATTTTTTTTCAGGTTCCCCAGCCTATGGGGAAATTAAGTATATGCATACATTTCGAATTTGAGGTCAGTTTCACATTTTGAGTTTTCATGCTTACTTTGCTATTTGCCAACAAATGTGATAAATGCCAAGGCCTATCTTTCGAAGAAAAAGTTGGATATGTGAAACACATGTTTTTTCGGGTTCCCCAGCCTATGGGGATCCTAATTATATGCATACATTTCGAATTTGAGGGTCAGTTTCACATTTTGAGTTTTCTGCTTACTTGGCTAATGGACCAACAATGTGATATTGCCATTCCTCCTTTTGAAAGTGAAATAGTTGGATACGGAAAACACATGTTTTTTCGGGTTCCCCAGAAGGTGGGGAACCTGAGTAAATGCATACTTTTCGAATTTGAGGTCAGTTTCACATTTTGAGTTTTCATGCTTACTTGGCTATTTGCAAACAAATGTGATATATGCCCAGGCCTATCTTTTGAAGAAAAAGTTGGATACATAAAACACATGTTTTTTCAGGTTCCCCAGCATATGGGGAACCTATGTATATGTATACATTTCGAATTTGAGGTCAGTTTCACATTTTGAGTTTTCATGCTTACTTGGTTAATGGCCAACAAATGTGATAAATGCCCAGGCCTATCTGATGAAGGTAAGGTTGGATACGGAAAACACATGTTTTTTCAGGTTCCCCCCGCCTATGGGGAACCTAAGTATATGTATACATTTCGAATTTGAGGTCAGTTTCACATTTTGAGTTTTCATGCTTACTTGGCTATTTGCCAACAAATGTGATAAATGCCCAGGCCTATCTTATGAAGGTAAGGTTGGATACGGAAAACACATGTTTTTTCGGGTTCCCCAGAAGGTGGGGAACCTGGGTATATGCATACTTTTCGAATTTGAGGTCAGTTTCACATTTTGAGTTTTCATGCTTACTTGGCTATTTGCAAACAAATGTGATATATGCCCATGCCTATCTTTTGAAGAAAAAGTCGGATACGTAAAACACATGTTTTTTCAGGTTCCCCAGCCTGTGCGGAACCTAAGTATATGCATACATTTCGAATTTGGGGTCAGTTTCACATTTTGAGTTTTCATGCTTACTTGGCTATTCGCCAATAAATGTGATAAATGCCAAGGCCTACATTTTGAAGGAAAGGTTGGATACGGAAAACACATGTTTTTCCGGGTTCCGCAGAAGGTGGGGAACCTGAGTATATGCATACATTTCGAATTTGGGGTCAGTTTCACATTTTGAGTTTTCATGCTTACTTGGCTATTTGCCAACAAATGTGATAAATGCCCAGGCCTATCTTATGAAGGTAAGTTTGGATACGGAAAGCACATGTTTTTTCGGGTTCCCCAGAAGGTGGGGAACCTGAGTATATGCATACTTTTCGAATTTGAGGTCAGTTTCACATTTTGAGTTTTCATGCTTACTTGGCTAATTGCAAACAACGGTGATATATGCCAAGGCCTATCTTTTGAAGAAAAAGTTGGATACATAAAACACATGTTTTTTCGGGTTCCCCAGCCTATTGGGAACCTAAGTATATGCATACATTTCGAATTTGAGGTCAGTTTCACATTTTGAGTTTTCATGCTTACTTGGATATTTGCCAACAAATGTGATAAATGCCAAGGCCTACCTTTGAAGAAAAAGTTGGATACGTGAAACACATTTTTTTCAGGTTCCCCAGCCTATGGGGAACCTAAGTATATGCATACATTTCGAATTTGCGGTCAGTTTCACATTTTGAGTTTTCATGCTTACTTAGCTATTTGCCAACAAATGTGATAAATGCCAAGGCCTATATTTTGAAGAAAAAGTTGGATATATGAAACACATGTTTTTTC
>NW_024099285.1:0-4803 GCF_016545835.1 Crotalus tigris
TTTGAAGAAAAAGTTTGATATGTGAAACACATGTTTTTTCGGGTTCCCCAGCCTATGGGGATTCTAAGTATATGCATACATTTCGAATTGAGGTCAGTTTCACATTTTGAGTTTTCATGCTTACTTGGCTATTTGCCAACAAATGTGATAAATGCCAAGGCCTATCTTTTGAAGAAAAAGTTGGATAGGTGAAACACATGTTTTTTTGGGTTCCCCAGCCTATGGGGATCCTACGTATATGCATACATTTCGAATTTGAGGTCAGTTTCACATTTTGAGTTTTCATGCTTACTTGGCTATTTGCCAACAAATGTGATAAATGACAAGGCCTACCTTTTGAAAGAAAGTTTGGATACGGAAAACACATGTTTTTTCGGGTTCCCCAGAAGGTGGGGAACCTAAGTATATGCATACGTTTCGAATTTGAGGTCAGTTTCACATTTTGAATTTTCATGCTTACTTGTCTATTTGCCAACAAATGTGATAAATGCCAAGGCCTATCTTTTGAAGAAAAAGTTGGATATATGAAAAACATGTTTTTTCGGGTTCCCCAGCCTATGGGGATCCTAAGTATATGCATACATTTCGAATTTGAGGTCAGTTTCCCATTTTGAGTTTTCATGCTTACTTGGCTATTTGCCAACAAATGTGATAAATGCCCTGGCCTATCTTTTGAAGAAAAAGTTGGATACGTGAAACACATTTTTTTTCAGGTTCCCCAGCCTATGGGGAACATAAGTATATGCATACATTTCGAATTTGAGGTCAGTTTCACATTTTGAGTTTTCATGCTATTTGCCAACAAATGGAATAAATGCCAAGGCCTACCTTTTGAAAGAAAGTTTGGATACGGAAAACACATGTTTTTTCGGGTTCCCCAGAAGATGGGGAACCTAAGTATATGCATACGTTTCGAATTTGAGGTCAGTTTCACATTTTGAATTTTCATGCTTACTTGGCTATTTGCCAACAAATGTGATAAATGCCAAGGCCTATCTTTTGAAGAAAAAGTTGGATATATGAAACACATGTTTTTTCGGGTTCCCCAGCCTATGGGGATCCTAAGTATATGCATACATTTGGAATTTGAGGTCAGTTTCACATTTTGAGTTTTCATGCTTACTTGGCTATTTGCCAACAAATCTGATAAATGCCCAGGCCTATCTTTTGAAGAAAAAGTTGGATACGTGAAACACATCTTATTTCAGGTTCCCCAAGCCTATGGGGAACTAGTATGCATACTTTTCGAATTTGAGGTCAGTTTCACATTTTGAGTTTTCATGCTTACTTGGCTATTTGCAAACAAATTTGATAAATGCCAAGGCCTATCTTTTGAAGAAAAAGTTGGATATGTGAAACACATGTTTTTTCGGGTTCCCCAGCCTATGGGGATCCTACGTATATGCATACATTTCGAATTTGAGGTCAGTTTCACATTTTGAGTTTTCATGCTTACTTGGCTATTTGCCAACAAATGTGATAAATGCCAAGGCCTACCTTTTGAAAGAAAGTTTGGATACGGAAAACACATGTTTTTTCGGATTCCCCAGAAGGTGGGGAACCTAAGTATATGCATACATTTCGAATTTGAGGTCAGTTTCACATTTTGAGTTTTCATGCTTACTTGGCTATTTGCCAAAAAATGTCATAAATGCCAAGGCCTATCTTTTGAAGAAAAAGTTGGATAGCTGAAACACATGTTTTTTCGGGTTCCCCAGAAGGTGGGGAACCTAAGTATATGGATATATTTCGAATTTGAGGTCAGTTTCACATTTTGAGTTTTCATGCTTACTTAGCTATTTGCCAACAAATGTGATAAATGCCAAGGCCTATCTTCTGAAGAAAAAGTTGGATATATGAAACACAGGTTTTTTCGGGTTCCCCAGCCTATGGGGAACTTAACTATATGCATACATTTCGAATTTGACGTCAGTTTCCCATTTTGAGTTTTCATGCTTACTTGGCTATTTGCCAACAAATGTATAAATGCCCAGCCTATCTTTTGAAGAAAAAGTTGGATATGTGAAACCATGTTTTTTCGGGTTCCCACCTATTGGGTCCTAGTATATGCATACATTTGAAATTTTGAGGTTCAGTTTCACATTTTGAGTTTTCATGCTTACTTGGCTATTTGCCAACAAATCTGATAAATGCCCAGGCCTATCTTTTGAAGAAAAAGTTGGATACGTGAAACACATCTTATTTCAGGTTCCCCAGCCTATGGGGAACCTAAGTATATGCATACATTTCGAATTTGAGGTCAGTTTCACATTTTGAGTTTTCATACTTACTTGGCTATTTGCCAACACATGTGATAAATGCCCAGGCCTATCTTTTGAAGAAAAAGTTGGATATGTGAAACACATGTTTTTTCGGGTTCCCCAGCCTATGGGGATCCTACGTATATGCATACATTTCGAATTTGAGGTCAGTTTCACATTTTGAGTTTTCATGCTTACTTGGCTATTTGCCAACAAATGTGATAAATGCCAAGGCCTACCTTTTGAAAGAAAGTTTGGATGCGGAAAACACATGTTTTTTCGGGATCCCCAGAAGGTGGGGAACTAATATAGGAGTGCATACGTTTTCGAATTTGAAGGTCAGTTTTTCACATTTGAGTTTTTCGATGCTTACTTGGCTATTTGCGCAACAAATGTGAGAAATGCCAAGGCCTATCTTTCAAGAAAAAGTTGGATACGTAAAACACATGTTTTTTCGGGTTCCCCAGCCTATGGGGAACCTAAGTATATGCATACATTTCGAATTTGAGGTCAGTTTCACATTTTGAGTTTTCATTCTTACTTGGCTATTTGCCAACAAATGTGATAATTGCCCAGGCCTATCTTTTGAAGAAAAAGTTTGATACGTAGAACACATGTTTTTTCGGGTTCCCCAGCCTATGGGGAACCTAAGTATATGCATACATTTCGAATTTGAGTCAGTTTCACATTTTGAGTTTTCATGCTTACTTGGCTATTTGCTAACAAATGTGATAAATGCCCAGGCTACCTTTTTGAGGAAAGGTTGTATACGAAAAACAATGTTTTTCCGGGTTCCGCAGAAGGTGGGGAACCTGAGTATATGCATACTTTTCGAATTTGAGGTCAGTTTCACATTTTGAGTTTTCATGCTTACTTGGCTATTTGCCAACAAATGTGATAAATGCCCAGGCCTATCTGATGAAGGTAAGGTTGGATACGGAAAACACATGTTTTTTCGGGTTCCCCAGAAGGTGGGGAAGCTGAGTATATGCATACTTTTTGAATTTGAGGTCAGTTTCACATTTTGAGTTTTCATGCTTACTTGGCTATTTGCCAACAAATGTGATAAATGCCAAGGCCTATCTTTTGAAGAAAAAGTTGGATACGTGAAACACATTTTTTTTCAGGTTCCCCAGCCTATGGGGAACCTAAGTATATGTATGCATTTCGAATTTGAGGTCAGTTTTACATTTTGAGTTTTCATGGTTGGCTATTTGCCAACAAATGTGATAAATGCCAAGGCCTATCTTTTGAAGGTAAGGTTGGATACGGAAAACACATGTTTTTTCGGGTTCCCCAGAAGGTGGGGAACCTGAGTATATGCATACTTTTCGAATTTGAGGTCAGTTTCACATTTTGAGTTTTCATGCTTACTTGGCTATTTGCAAACAAATGTGGTATATGCCCAGGCCTATCTTTTGAAGAAAAAGTCGGATACGTAAAACACATGTTTTTTCAGGTTCCCCAGCCTGTGCGGAACCTAAGTATATGCATACATTTCGAATTTGGGGTCAGTTTCACATTTTGAGTTTTCATGCTTACTTGGCGATTCGCCAAGAAATGTGATAAATGCCAAGGCCTACATTTTGAAGGAAAGGTTGGATACGGAAAACACATGTTTTTCCGGGTTCCGCAGAAGGTGGGGAACCTGAGTATATGCATACTTTTCGAATTTGACGTCAGTTTCATATTTTTAGTTTTCATGCTTACTTCGCTATTTGCCAACAAATGTGATAAATGCCCAGGCCTATCTTATGAAGAAAAAGTCGGATACGTAAAACACATGGATTTTTGGGCTCCCCACCCTGTGGGGAACCTAAGTATATGCATACATTTCGAATTTGAGGTCAGTTTCACATTTTGAGTTTTCCTGCTTACTTGGCTAATGGCCAACAAATGTGATAAATGCCCAGGCCTACCTTTTGAAGGAAAGGTTGGAAACGGAAAACACATGCTTTTCCGGGTTCCCCAGAAGGTGGGGAACATGAGTATATGCATACTTTCCGAATTTGAGGTCAGTTTCACATTTTGAGTTTTCATGCTTACTTGGCTATTTGCAAACAAATGTGATATATGCCCAGGCCTATCTTTTGAAGAAAAAGTCGGATACATAAAACACATGTTTTTTCGGGCTCCCCAGCCTGTGGGGAACCTAAGTATATGCATACATTTCGAATTTGAGGTCAGTTTCACATTTTGAGTTTTCCTTCTTACTTGGCTAATGGCCAACAAATGTGATAAATGCCCAGGCCTATCTGATGAAGGTATGGTTGGATACGGAAAACACATGTTTTTTCGGGTTCCCCAGAAGGTGGGGAACCTGAGTATATGCATACTTTTCGAATTTGAGGTCAGTTTCACATTTTGAGTTTTCATGCTTACTTGGCTATTTGCCAACAAATGTGATAAATGCCCATGCCTATCTTATGAAGGTAAGGTTGGATACGGAAAACACATGTTTTTTCGAGTTCCCCAGAAGGTGGGGAACCTAAGTATATGCATACATTTCGAAGTTGAGGTCAGTTTCACATTTTGAGTTTTC
>NW_024099286.1:0-4352 GCF_016545835.1 Crotalus tigris
GATCGGGGTTAAATTTCATGCTTAAAAAAGGTGATTCTTCTAAGTTTCAAAAATTGAGCCGTTTTGGTTTCAGGGGAAAGAAATTCCTGATGCCGGGGTCACATATTTTTGTGCTCTGGAGATGAAAAAATTTTTTTGACCCAAATGTAAAAACGGATCTCAGAATGGGATTCGGGGTTTAATTTCATGCTTAAAAATGGTGCTTTTTCTAATTTTCAAAAATTGAGCCATTTTGGTGTGACGGGAAGGAAATTCCTGATGCCGGGGTCACAGATTTTTGTGCTCTGGAGATGAAAAATTTTTTTTGACCCGAATGTAAAAACAGACCTCAGAATGGGATTCGGGGTTTAATTTCATGCTTAAAAATGGTGCTTTTTCTAGTTTTCAAAAATTGAGCTGTTTTGGTGTCAGGGGAAGGAAATTCCTGATGCCGGGGTCACAGATTTTTGTACCCTGGAGATGAAAAAAATTTTTTGACCCGAATGTAAAAACGGACCTCAGAATGGGATTCGGGGTTAAATTTCATGCTTAAAAATTTTGCTTTTTCTAGTTTTCAAAAATTGAGCCATTTTGGTGTCAGGGGAAGGAAATTCCTGATGCCGGGGTCACAGATTTTTGTGCTCCGGAGATGAAAAATTTTTTTTGACCCAAATTTAAAAACGGACCTCAGAATGGGATTCGGGTTAATTTCATGCTTAAAAATGGTGCTTTTATAGTTTCAAAAATTGAGCCGTTTGGTAGAACAGGGGCGGAAGGAAATCCTGATGCCGGGGTCACAGATTTTGGGCTCTGGAGGATGAAAAATTTTTTTTGACCCAAAGTTAAAAAACGGACCTAAGAATGGGATCGTGGTTAAATTTCATGCTTAAAAATGGTGCTTTTTTAGTTTTCAAAAAATGAGCCGTTTTGGTTCAGGGGAAGGAAATTCATGCGCCGGGGTCACAGATTTTTGTGCTTGGAGATGAAATTTTTTTTTGACCCAAATGTAAAAAACGGACCTCACAGGAATGGATTCGGGTTTAAATTTCATGCTTAAAAATGGTGCTTTTTCTAATTTTCAAAAATTGAGCCGTTTTGATTTCAGGGGAAGGAAATTCCTGATGCCGGGGTCACAGACTTTTGTGCTCTGGAGATGAAAAATTTTTTTTGACCCAAATGTAAAAATGGACCTCAGAATAGGATTCGGGGTTAAATTTCATGCTTAAAAACGGTGCTTCTTCTAACTTTCAAAAATTGAGCCGTTTTGGTTTCAGGGGAAAGAAATTCCTGATGCCGGGGTCACATATTTTTGTGCTCTGGAGATGAAAAAATTTTTTTGACCCGAATGTAAAAACGGACCTCAGAATGGGATTCGGGGTTAAATTTCATGCTTAAAAATGGTGCTTTTTCTAGTTTTCAAAAATTGAGCCGTTTTGTTGTCAGGGGAAGGAAATTCCTGATGCCGGGGTCACAGATTTTTGTGCTCTGGAGATGAAAATTTTTTTTTGACCCGAATGTAAAAACGGACCTCAGAATTGGATTCGGGGTTAAATTTCATGCTTAAAAGTAGTTCTTCTTCTAGTTTTCAAAAATTGACCCGTTTTGGTGTCAGGGGAAGGAAATTCCTGGTGCCGGGGTCCCAGATTTTTGTGCTCCGGAGATGAAAATTTTTTTTTGACCCAAATGTAAAAACGGACCTCAGAATGGGATTCGGGGTTTAATTTCATGCTTAAAAATGGTGCTTATTCTAGTTTTCAAAAATTGAGCCGTTTTGGTGTCAGGGGAAGGAAATTCCTGATGCCAGGGTCACAGATTTTTGTGCTCTGGAGATGAAAAATTTTTTTTGACCCAAATGTAAAAACGGACCTCAGAATGGGATTCGGGGTTAAATTTCATGCTTAAAAATGGTGCTTTTTCTAATTTTCAAAAATTGAGCCGTTTTGATTTCAGGGGAAGGAAATTCCTAATGCCGGGGTCGCAGATTTTTGTGCTCTGGAGATGAAAAATTTTTTTTGACCCAAATGTAAAAACGGATCTCAGAATGGGATTCGGGGTTTAATTTCATGCTTAAAAATGGTGCTTTTTCTAGTTTTCAAAAATTGAGCCATTTTGGTGTGACGGGAAGGAAATTCCTGATGCCGGGGTCACAGATTTTTTTTCTCTGGAGATGAAAAAAATTTTTTGACCCAAATGTAAAAATGGACCTCAGAATAGGATTCGGGGTTAAATTTCATGCTTAAAAACGGTGCTTTTCTAATTTTCAAAAATTGAGCCGTTTTGGTTTCAGGGGAAAGAAATTCCTGATGCCGGGGTCACATATTTTTGTGCTCTGGAGATGAAAAATTTTTTTTGACCCAAATGTAAAAACGGATCTCAGAATGGGATTCGGGGTTTAATTTCATGCTTAAAAATGGTGCTTTTTCTAGTTTTCAAAAATTGAGCCATTTTGGTGTCGGGGAAGGAAATTCTTGGTGCCGGGGTCACAGATTTTTGTGCTCTGGAGATGAAAAATTTTTTTTGACCCAAATTTAAAAACGGACCTCAGAATGTGATTCGGGGTTAAATTTCATGCTTAAAAATGGTGCTTTTTCTAGTTTTCAAAAATTGAGCTGTTTTGGTGTCAGGGGAAGGAAATTCCTGATGCCGGGGTCACAGATTTTTGTACTCTGGAGATGAAAAATTTTTTTTGACCCGAATGTAAAAACGGACCTCAGAATGGGATTCGGGGTTAAATTTCATGCTTAAAACTGGTGCTTCTTCTAGTTTTCAAAAATTGAGCCGTTTTGTTGTCAGGGGAAGGAAATTCCTGATGCCGGGGTCACAGATTTTTGTGCTCTGGAGATGAAAATTTTTTTGACCAAATTTAAAAACGGACCTCAGAAAGGGATTCGGTTGGTTTAATTTCATGCCATTAAAAACTGGTGCTTTTTTAGTTTCAAAAATTGAGCCATTTGGGTCAGGGGAAAGGAAATTCTGATGCCGGGTGGGTCACAGCTTTTGTGCTCGGGGATGAAAAAATTTTTTTTTGACCCGAATCGTAAAACGGACCTCAGAAATTGGATTCGGGGTTAAATTCATGCTTAATAAAACTGGTGCTTCTTATAGTTTTCAAAAATTGAGCCGTTTTGGTGGGTCAGGGGAAGGAAATTCCTGGTGCCGGGGTCACAGATTTTGTGCTCCTGAGTGACAAATTTTTTGACCCAAATGTAAAAATGGACCTCAGAATAGGATTCGGGGTTAAATTTCATGCTTAAAAACGGTGCTTATTCTAATTTTCAAAAATTGAGCCGTTTTGGTTTCAGGGGAAAGAAATTCCTGATGCCGGGGTCACATATTTTTGTGCTCTGGAGATGAAAAATTTTTTTTGACCCAAATGTAAAAACGGATCTCAGAATGGGATTCGGGGTTTAATTTCATGCTTAAAAATGTTGCTTTTTCTAGTTTTCAAAAATTGAGCCATTTTTGTGTCCGGGGAAGGAAATTCTTGGTGCCGGGGTCACAGATTTTTGTGCTCAGGAGATGAAAAATTTTTTTTGACCCAAATTTAAAAACGGACCTCAGAATGGGATTCGGGGTCTAATTTCATGGCTTTAAAAATGGTGCTTTTTATAGTTTCAAAAATTGAGCCGTTTGGGTTCAGGGGAAGGAAAGTCATGAATGCCGGGGTCACAGCTTTTTTTGTGCTCGGGAGATGAAAATTTTTTTGACCCACAAATGTAAAAAACGGACCTCAGAATGGGATTCGGGGTTAAATTTATGCTTAAAAATGGTGCTTTTTCTAGTTTTCAAAAAATGAGCCGTTTTGTTATCCAGGGAAGGATATTCCTGATGCCGGGGTCACGGATTTTTGTGCTCCGGATGTGAAAATTTTTTTTTGACCCAAATGTAAAAACGGACCTCAGAATGGGATTCGGGGTTAAATTTCATGCTTAAAAATGGTGCTTTTTCTAATTTTCAAAAATTGAGCCGTTTTGATTTCAGGGGAAGGAAATTCCTGATGCCGGGGTCACAGAATTTTGTGCTCTGGAGATGAAAAATTTTTTTTGACCCAAATGTAAAAATGGACCTCAGAATAGGATTCGGGGTTAAATTTCATGCTTAAAAACGGTGCTTCTTCTAATTTTCAAAAATTGAGCCGTTTTGGTTTCATTGGAAAGAAATTCCTGATGCCGGGGTCACATATTTTTGTGCTCTGGAGATGAAAAATTTTTTTTGACCCAAATGTAAAAACGGATCTCAGAATGGGATTCAGGGTTTAATTTCATGCTTAAAAATGGTGCTTTTTCTAGTTTTCAAAAATTGAGCCAGTTTGGTGTGACGGGAAGGAAATTCCTGATGCCGGGGTCACAGATTTTTGTGCTCTGGAGATGAAA
>NW_024099287.1:0-4153 GCF_016545835.1 Crotalus tigris
CCAATTCAGGATGAAAACTCAAAATGTGAAACTGACCTCAAATTCGCAATGTATGCATATACTCAGGTTGCCCACAGGTTGGGGAACCCAAAAAAACATGTGTTTTCCGTATCTGACCTTTCCATCAAATGGTAGGCCTGGGCCAGTATCCCAATTATTGGCAAATGGCCAATTTAGCATGAAAACTCAAAATGTGAAACTGACCTCAAATTCGCAATGTATGCATATACTCAGGTTGCCAACAGGTTGGGCAACACGAAAAAACATGTGTTTTCCGTATCCAACCTTTCCTTTAAAAGGTAGGCCTGGGCCAATATCACATTTGTTTGCAAATAACCCAAATAAGGATGAAAACTCAAAATGTGAAACTGACCTCAAATTCGCAATATATGCATATACTCAGGTTGCCCACAGGTTGGGGAACCGGAAAAAACATGTGTTTTCCGTACCTGACCTTTCCATCAAAAGGTAGGCCTGGGCCAGTCTCACAATTGTTGGCAAATAAGCATGAAAACTCAAAATGTGCAACTGACCTGAAATTCGTAATGTATGCATATACTCAGGTTGCCCACAGGTTGGGGAACCCGAAAAAACATGGGTTTTCCGTATCGAACCTTTCCTTCAAAAGATAGGTCTCGGCCAATATCACAATTGTTGGCAAATAAGCAATTAAGCATGAAAACTCAAAATGTGAAACTGACCTTAAATTCGCAATGTATGCATATACTCAGGTTGCCCACAGTTTGTGGAACCCAAAAAAACATGTGTTTTCCGTATCTGACCTTTCCTTCAAAAGGTAGGCCTAGGCCAATATCACATTTGTTCGCAAATAACCCAAATAAGGATGAAAACTCTAAATGTGAAACTGACCTCAAATTCGAAATGTATGCATATACTCAGGTTTCCCACAGGTTGGGGAACCCGAAAAAACATGTGTTTTGTGTATCTGACCTTTCCATCAAAAGGTAGGCCTGGGCCAGTATCACAATTGTTGGCAAATGGCCAATTTAGGATGAAAACTCAAAATGTGAAACTGACCTCAAATTCACAATGTATGCATATACTCAGTTTCCCGACAGTTTGTGGAACCCAAAAAAACATGTGTTTTCCGTATCTGACCTTTCCATCAAAAGGTAGGCCTGGGCCAGTATCACAATTGTTGGCAAATGGCCAATTAAGCATGAAAACTCTAAATGTGAAATTGACCTCAAATTCGAAATGTATACATATACTCAGGTTTCCCACAGGTTGGGCGAACCCGAAAAAACATGTGTTTTGTGTATCTGACCTTTCCATCAACAGGTAGGCCTGGGCCAGTATCACAATTGTTTGCAAATGGCCAATTTAGGATGAAAACTCAAAATGTGAAACTGACCTCAAATTCACAATGTATGCATATACTCAGTTTCCCCACAGTTTGTGGAACCCAAAAAAACATGTGTTTTCCGTATCTGACCTTTCCATCAAAAGGTAGGCCTGGGCCAGTATCACAATTGTTGGCAAATGGCCAATTAAGCATGAAAACTCTAAATGTGAAATTGACCTCAAATTCGAAATGTATACATATACTCAGGTTTCCCACAGGTTGGGCAACCCGAAAAAACATGTGTTTTCCGTATCTGACCTTTCCATCAAAAGGTAGGCCTGGGCCAATATCACAATTGTTGGCAAATAAGAATTAAGCATGAAAACTCAAATGGAAAACTGACCGCAATCTCGAAATGGTAGCATATACCTCAGTTCCCCACAGGTTGGGCAACCTGAAAAAAACATGGTGTTTTCGTACCAACCTTTCCTCAAAAGGTAGGTCTGGGCCAATATCACATTTGTTCGCAATACCCAAAATAAGGATGAAAACTCAAACGTGAACTGACCTCAAATTCGCAATGTTGCATATACTCAGGTTGCCCACAGGTTGGGAACCCAAAAAAACATGTGTTTTCCGTATCTGACCTTTCCATCAAAAGGTAGGCCTGGGCCAGTATCCCAATTATTGGCAAATGGCCAATTTAGCATGAAAACTCAAAATGTGAAACTGACCTCAAATTCGCAATGTATGCATATACTCAGGTTGCCCACAGGTTGGGCAACACGAAAAAACATGTGTTTTCCGTATCCAACCTTTCCTTTAAAAGGTAGGCCTGGGCCAATATCACATTTGTTTGCAAAAAACCCAAATAAGGATGAAAACTCAAAATGTGAAACTGACCTCAAATTCGCAATGTATGCATATACTCAGGTTGCCCACAGGTTGGGGAACCCGAAAAAACATGTGTTTTCCTTACCTGACCTTTCCATCAAAAGGTAGGCCTGGGCCAGTATCACAATTGTTGGCAAATAAGCATGAAAACTCAAAATGTGCAACTGACCTGAAATTCGTAATGTATGCATATACTCAGGTTGCCCACAGGTTGGGGAACCCGAAAAAACATGGGTTTTCCGTATCGAACCTTTCCTTCAAAAGATAGGTCTCGGCCAATATCACAATTGTTGGCAAAAAAGCAATTAAGCATGAAAACTCAAAATGTGAAACTGACCTTAAATTCGCAATGTATGCATATACTCAGGTTGCCCACAGTTTGTGGAACCCAAAAAAACATGTGTTTTCCGTATCTGACCTTTCCTTCAAAAGGTAGGCCTGCGGTAATATCACAATTGTTGGCAAATAAGCCAATTAAGCATGAAAACTGAAAATGTGAAACTGACCTCAAATTCGCAATGTATGCATATACTCAGGTTGCCCACAGGTTGGGGAACCCAAAAAAACATGTGTTTTCCGTATCTGACCTTTCCATCACAAGGTAGGCCTGGGCCAGTATCCCAATTATTGGCAAATGGCCAATTTAGCATGAAAACTCAAAATGTGAAACTGACCTCAACTTCACAATGTATGCATATACTCAGGTTGCCCACAGGTTGGGGAACCCGAAAAAACATGTGTTTTCCGTATCCAACCTTTCCTTTAAAAGGTAGGCCTGGGCCAATATCACATTTGTTTGCAAATAACCTAAATAAGGATGAAAACTCAAACTGTGAAACTGACCTCAAATTCGCAATGTATGCATATACTCAGGTTGCCCACAGGTTGGGGAACCCGAAAAAACATGTGTTTTCCGTACCTGACCTTTCCATCAAAAGGTAGGCCTGGGCCAGTATCACAATTGTTGGCAAATGGCCAATTTAGGATGAAAACTCAAAATGTGAAACTGACCTCAAGTTCAAAATGTATGCATATACTCAGGGTCCCCACAGGTTGGGGAACCCGAAAAACATGCGTTTTCCGTATCTGACCGTTCCTTCAAAAGGTAGGCCTGGGCCAATATCGCAATTGTTGGCAAATGGCCAATTAAGCATGAAAACTCAAAATGTGAAACTGACCTCAAATTCGCAATGTATGCATATACTCAGGTTGCCCACAGTTTGGGAACCCGAAAAAACATGTGTTTTCCGTAACTGACCTTTCCATCAAAAGGTAGGCCTGGGCCAGTATCACAATTGTTGGCAAATGGCCAATTAAGCATGAAAACTCAAAATGTGAAACTGACCTCAAATTCGCAATGTATGCATATACTCAGGTTGCCCACAGATTGCGAAACCCGAAAAAACATGTGTTTTCCGTATCTGACCTTTCCTTCAAAAGGTAGGCCTGGGCCAATATCACAATTGTTGTCAAATAAGCAATTAAGCATGAAAACTCAAAATGTGAAACTGACCTCAAATTCGAAATGTATGCATATACTCAGGTTCCCCACAGGTTGGCAACCCGAAAAAAAATGTTTTTTCCGTATCCAACCTTTCCTTCAAAAGGTAGGCCTGGGCCTATATCCCATATGTTCGCAAATACCCAATTAAGCATGAAAACTCAAAATGTGAAACTGACCTTAAAATCGCAATGTATGCATATACTCAGGTTGCCCACACATTGGGGAACCCGAAAAAACATGTGTTTCCCGTATCTGACCTTTCCTTCAAAAGGTAGGCCTGCGCTAATATCACAATTGTTGGCAAATAAGCCAATTAAGCATGAAAACTCAAAATGTGAAATTGACCTCCAATTCGAAATGTATGCTTATACTCAGGTTGCCCAGACGTTGGGGAACCCGAAAAAACATGTGTTTTCCGTATCTGACCTTTCCTTCAAAAGGTAGGCCTG
>NW_024099288.1:0-6137 GCF_016545835.1 Crotalus tigris
GAATGGTTAGGAAGTCACTGACTTTTCTAGGCTGCCCTATCTATGTTTCCTGGTAAAATACATGGGAATATTCTTATTGGGAAAATTCCACTTACGGTTAGGGTTAGGTCACCTTGAACCCAGAGAGCAAAATGGACATCAGCAACATATTAAGGGTGCTTGGGAATGGTTGGGAGGGCACTGACTTTTCTAGGCTGCCCTATCTATGTTTCCTGGTAAAATACATGGGAAAATCCTATTTGGGAAAATTCCACGTAAAGTTAGGGTTAGATCAGCATGAATTCGGAGAGCAAAACAGACATCACTAACAAACTGGGAGTGCTTAGGAATGGTTAGGAGACCACTGACTTTTCTAGAGTATCCTATCTATGTTTCCTGGTAAAATTCATGGGAAAATCCTAATTGGGATAATTCCACTTAGGATTAGGTCACCTTAAACCCAGAGAGCAAAATGGACATCGGCAACATATTCAGGGTGCTTGGGAATGGAAAGGAGGGCTCTGGATTTTCTTGGCTGCCCTATCTATGTTTCCTGGTAAAATACATGGGAAAATCCTATTTGGGAAAATTCCACTTAGGGTTAGGGTTAGATAAGCATGAATTCGGAGAGCAAAATAGACGTCGCCAACAAACTCGCAATGTTTGGGAATGGTTAGGAAGTCACTGACTTTTCTAGGCTGCCCTATCTATGTTTCCTGATAAAATACATGGGAAAATCCTATTTGTGAAAATTCCACGTAAAGTTAGGGTTAGATCAGCATGAATTCGGAGAGCAAAACAGACATCACTAACAAACTTGGAGCGCTTAGGAATGGTTCGGAGACCACTGAATTTTCTAGAGTGTCCTATCTATGTTTCCTGGTAAAATTCATGGGAAATCCTAATTGGGGATAATTCCACTTAGTTAGGTCACCTTAACCCAGAGAGGCAAAATTGACATACGGCAACATATTCAGGGTGCTTGGGAATGGAAAGGAGGCTCTGGCTTTCTAGGCTGCCCTATCATGTTTCCTGGTAAGAATACATTGGAAACTCCTATTTGGGAAAATTCCACGTAAACGTTTAGGTAAGATCAGCATGAATTCGGAGAGCTAAATAGACATCGCCACAAACTCGCAATGTTGGGAATGGTTAGGAGGGAACACTGACTGTCTAGGCTTGCCCTATCTATCTTTCCTGGTAAAATACATGGGAAAAATCCTATTTGGGAAAATTCCACTTATGGTTAGGGTTAGATCAGCATGAATTCGGAGAGCAAAATAGACGTCGCCAACAAACCCGCAATGTTTGGGAATGGTTAGGAAGTCACTGACTTTTCTTGGCTGCCCTATCTATGTTTCCTGGTAAAATACATGGGAAAATTCTAATTGGGAAAATTCCTCTTAGGGTTAGGGTTAGGTCACCTTGAACCCAGAGAGCAAAATGGACATCGGCAACATATTCAGGGTGCTTGGGAATGGAAAGGAGGGCTCTGGCTTTTCTAGGCTGCCCTATCTATGTTTCCTGGTAAAATGCATGGGAAAATCCTATTTGGGAAAATTCCACGTAACGTTAGGGTAAGATCAGCATGAATTCGGAGAGCAAAATAGACATCGCCAACAAACGCGCAATGTTTGGGAATGGTTAGGAGGGCACTGACTTTTCTAGGCTGCCCTATCTATCTTTCCTGGTAAAATACATGGGAAAATCCTATTTGGGAAAATTCCACTTAGGGTTAGGGTTAGATCAGTATGAATTCGGAGAGCAAAATAGACGTTGCCAACAAACCCGCAATGTTTGGGAATGGTTAGGAAGTCACTGACTTTTCTTGGCTGCCCTATCTATGTTTCCTGGTAAAATACATGGGAAAATTCTAATTGGGAAAATTCCTCTTAGGGTTAGGGTTAGGTCACCTTGAACCCAGAGAGCAAAATGGACATCAGCAACATATTCAGGGTGCTTGGGAATGTTTAGGAAGTCACTGACTTTTCTAGGCTGCCCTATCTATGTTTCCTGGTAAAATACATGGGAAAATCCTATTTGTGAAAATTCCACGTAAAGTTAGGGTTAGATCAGCATGAATTCGGAGAGCAAAACAGACATCACTAACAAACTTGGAGTGCTTAGGAATGGTTAGGAGACCACTGACTTTTCTAGAGTGTCCTATCTATGTTTCCTGGTAAAATTCATGGGAAAATCCTAACTGGGATAATTCCACTTAGGATTAGGTCACCTTAAACCCAGAGAGCAAAATGGACATCGGCAACATATTCAGGGTGCTTGGGAATGGAAAGGAGGTCTCTGGATTTTCTTGGCTGCCCTATCTATGTTTCCTGGTAAAATACATGGAAAAATCCTATTTGGGAAAATTCCACTTAGGGTTAGGGTTAGATAAGCATGAATTCGGAGAGCAAAATAGACGTCGCCAACAAACTCGCAGTGTTTGGGAATGGTTAGGAAGTCACTGACTTTTCTAGGCTGCCCTATCTATGTTTCCTGGTAAAATACATGGGAAAATCCTATTTGGGAAAATTCCACGTAAAGTTAGGGTAAGATCAGCATGAATTCGGAGAGCAAAAGAGACATCGCCAACAAACTCGCAATGTTTGGGAATGGTTAGGAGGGCACTGACTTTTCTAGGCTGCCCTATCTATGTTTCCTGGTAAAATACATGGGAAAATTCTAATTGGGAAAATTCCACTTAGGGTTAGGGTTAGGTCATCTTGAACCCAGAGAGCAAAATGGACATGAGCAAGATATTCAGGGTGCTTGGGAATGGTTAGGAGGGCACTGACTTTTCTAGGCTGCCCTATCTATGTTTCCTGGTAAAATACATGGGAAAATCCTATTTGGGAAAATTCCACGTAAAGTTAGGGTTAGATCAGCATGAATTCGGAGAGCAAAACAGACATCACTAACAAACTTGGAGCGCTTAGGAATGGTTAGGAGACCACTGACTTTTCTAGAGTGTCCTACCTATGTTTCCTGGTAAAATTCATGGGAAAATCCTATTTGGGAAAATTCCACTTAGGGTTAGGGTTAGATAAGCATGAATTCGGAGAGCAAAATAGACGTCGCCAACAAACTCGAATGTTTGGGAATGCTTAGGAGGGCACTGAGTTTTCTACCCTGCCCTATCTATGTTTCCTCGTAAAATACATGGGAAAATCCTATTGGAGGAAAATTCCCTTAGGGTTAGGGTTAGGTCACCATGAACTCATAGAGCCAAATGGACACCACCAACAAATTTGGAGTTCTTGAGTATGGTTAGGAGGGCACTTACTTTTCTTCCCTGCCCTATCTATGTTTCCTGGTAAAATACATGGGAAATTCTAATTGTGAAAAAAAAATTTTTTCTCTTAGGGTTAGGGTTATGTCCCTGAACCCAGAGAGCAAACTGTACATATCGGCAACATATTCAGGGTGCTTTGGGAATGGAAGAGGAGGGCTCTTGCTTTCTAGACTAACACTATCTATGTTTCCTCTGGTAAAATACATGGGAAAATCCTATTTGGAAAATTTCCACTTAGGGTCGGGTTACGTCACCGTTGAACCCAGAGAGCACAATGACATCAGCAACATATTCAGGTCTTGGAATAGTTAGGAGGCACTGCTTTTCTAGGCGGCCCGAGCTATGTTTTCCTGTAAGATACATGGGAAAATTCTAATTGGGATTCCACTTAGGGTTAGGTTAGGTCAACCTTGAACCCAGAGAGCAAAATGTACATCAGCAACATATTCAGGGTGCTTGGGAACGGAAAGGAGGGCTCTGGCTTTTCTAGGCTGCCCTATCTATGTTTCCTGATAAAATACATGGGAAAATCCTATTTGGGAAAATTCCACGTAAAGTTAGGGTTAGATCAGCATGAATTCGGAGAGCAAAACAGACATCACTAACAAACTTGGAGCGCTTAGGAATGGTTAGGAGACCACTGACTTTTCTAGAGTGTCCTATCTAAGTTTCCTGGTAAAATTCATGGGAAAATCCTAATTGGGATAATTCCACTTAGGGTTAGGTCACCTTAAACCCAGAGAGCAAAATGGACATCGGCAACATATTCAGGGTGCTTGGGAATGGAAAGGAGGGCTCTGGCTTTTCTAGGCTGTCCTATCTATGTTTCCTGGTAAAATACATGGGAAAATCCTATTTGGGAAAATTCCACGTAACGTTAGGGTAAGATCAGCATGAATTCGGAGAGCAAAATAGACATCGCCAACAAACCCGCAATGTTTGGGAATGGTTAGGAAGTCACTGACTTTTCTTGGCTGCCCTATCTATGTTTCCTGGTAAAATACATGGGAAAATTCTAATTGGGAAAATTCCTCTTAGGGTTAGGGTTAGGTCACCTTGAACCCAGAGAGCAAAATGGACATCAGCAACATATTCAGGGTGCTTGGGAATGGAAAGGAGGGCTCTGACTTTTCTTGGCTGCCCTATCTATGTTTCCTGGTAAAATACATGGGAAAATTCTAATTGGGAAAATTCCTCTTAGGGTTAGGGTTAGGTCACCGTGAACCCAGAGAGCAAAATGGACATCAGCAACATATTCAGGGTGCTTGGGAATGGTTAGGAGGGCACTGACTTTCCTTGGCTGTCCTATCTATGTTTCCTGGTAAAATACATGGGAAAATCCTATTTGTGAAAATTCCACGTAAAGTTAGGGTTAGATCAGCATGAATTCGGAGAGCAAAACAGACATCACTAACAAACTTAGAGTGCTTAGGAATGGTTAGGAGACCACTGACTTTTTCTAGAGTGTCTATCTTGTTTCCTGGTAAACTTCATGGGAAAATCCTAACTGGGCTAATTCCACTTAGATATTCACTTAACCCAGAGAGCAAATGGACATATCGTCAACATATTCCAGGGTGCTTGGGAAGGAAAGGAGGTCTCTGGATTTTCCTTGGCTGCCCTATCTATGTTTCCTGTAAAATACATGGAAAAATCCTATTTGGGAATTCCACGTAAAGTTAGGGTAAGATGAGCATGAATTCGGAGAGCAAAATAGACGTCGCCAACAAACTTTCAATGTTTGGGAATGGTTAGGAAGTCACTGACTTTTCTAGGCTGCCCTATCTATGTTTCCTGGTAAAATACATGAGAAAATCCTATTGGGAAAATTCCACGTAACGTTAAGGTAAGATCAGCATGAATTCGGAGAGCAAAATAGACGTCGCCAAGAAACTCGCAAAGTTTAGGAATGGTTAGGAAGTCACTGACTTTTCTATGCTGCCCTATCTATGTTTCCTGGTAAAATACATGGGAAAATTCTAATTGGGAAAATTCCACTTAGGGTTAGGGTTAGGTCACCTTGAACCCAGAGAGCAAAATGGACATCAGCAACATATTCAGGGTAATTGGGAATGGTTAGGAGGGCACTGACTTTTCTAGGCTGCCCTATCTATGTTTCCTGGTAAAATACATGGGAAAATCCTATTTGTGAAAATTCCACTTAGGGTTAGGGTTAGATCAGCATGAATTCGGAGAGCAAAACAGACATCACTACACACTTGGAGCGTTAGGAATGTTTAGGAGACCACTGAACTTTTCTAGAGTGTCCCTATCTATGTTTCCTGGTAAATTCATGGGAAATCCTATTTGGGAAAATTCCACTTAGGGTTAGGGTTAGAAAGCATGAATTCCGAGAGCCAAATAGACTCGCCTAAATCAAACTTCGCAATGTTTGGGAATGGTTAGAAAGTCACTGCTTTTCTAGCCTGTCCTATCTATGTTTCCTGGTAAAATACATGGGAAAATCCTATTTGGTAAAATTCCACTTAGGGTTAGGGTTAGATCAGCATGAATTCGTTGAGCAAAATAGACATCGCCAACAAACTCGCAATGTTTGGGAATAGTTAGGAAGTCACTGACTTTTCTTGGCTGCCCTATCTATGTTTCCTGGTAAAATACATGGGAAAATTCTAATTGGGAAAATTCCACTTAGGGTTAGGGTTAGGTCACCTTGAACCCAGAGAGCAAAATGGACATAAGCAACATATTCAGGGTGCTTGGGAATGGTTAGGAGGGCACTGAATTTTCTAGGCTGCCCTATCTATGTTCCCTGGTGAAATACATGGGAAAATCCTATTTGTGAAAATTCCACGTAAAGTTAGGGTTAGATCAGCATGAATTCGGAGAGCAAAACAGACATCACTAA
>NW_024099289.1:0-7783 GCF_016545835.1 Crotalus tigris
AATTTTTGAAAACTAGAAAAAGCACCATTTTTAAGTATGAAATTTAACCCCGAATCCCATTTCCGGAGCACAAAAATCCGTAACCCCGGCATCAGGAATTTCCTAGCCCGGACACTAAAACGGCTCAATTTTTGAAAAGTAGAAAAAGCACCATTTTTAAGCATGAAATTTAACCCCGAATCCCATTCTGAGTTCCGTTTTTACATTTGTGTCAAAAAAAATTTTTCACCTCTGGAGCAAAAAAATCCATGACCCCGGCATCAGGAATTTCCTTCCCTGGATACCAAAACGACTCAATTTTTAAAACTAGACAAATCAACATTTTTAAGCATGAAATTTAACCCAGATCCCATTCTGAGGTCCATTTTTACATTTGGGTCAAAAAATTTTTTCACCTCTGGAGAAAAAAAATCCGTGACCCCGGCATCAGGGATTTTCTTCCCTGGATACCAAAACGGCTCAATTTTTGAAAACTAGAAAAAGCACCATTTTTAAGCATGAAATTTAACCCCGAATCCCATTCTGAGGTCCGTTTTTAGATTTCGGTCAAAAAAAATTTTTCAGCTCTCTGGGCAAAAAAAATAATCCGTGACGCCGCGGCATCAGGATATTTCGCTTCCCTGAGATACCGAATTCTCAATTTTTGAAACCTAGACAAAGCGACCCTTTTTTAAGCATCAAATCTTAATCCCAATCCGCATTCTGAGGTCGCATTTTTATATTTGGGTCAAAAAAAGTTTGTTCTGTCTCTCTGGCAGGCACAAGAATCCGTTGACCCCGCCGGCATCAGGTAATTTCCTAGCCCGGACACTAAAACGCCTCAATTTTTGAAAACTCGACAAATAATCACCAGCACCATTTTTAAGCATGAAATTTAACCCCGAATCCCATTCTGAGGTCCGTTTTTACATTTGGGTCAAAAAAAATTTTTCACCTCTGGAGCACAAAAATCCGTAACCCCGGCATCAGGAATTTCCTTCCCTAGATACCAAAACGACTCAATTTTTGAAAACAAGACAAATCACCATTTTTAAGCATGAAATTTAACCCAGATCCCATTCTGAGGTCCATTTTTACATTTGGGTCAAAAAAAAATTTTCACCTCTGGAGCAAAAAAATCCGTGACCCCGGCATCAGGGATTTCCTTTCCCGGACAACAAAACAGCTCAATTTTTAAAAACTAGAAAAAGCACCATTTTTAAGTATGAAATTTAACCCCGAATCCCATTTCCGGAGCACAAAAATCCATGAACTCGGCATCAGAAATTTCCTTCCCCGAACACCAAAACGGCTGAAAAATTAAACACTACAAAAAGAACCATTTTTAAGCATGAAATTTGACCCTTAATCCCATTCTGAGGTCCATTTTTACATTTGGGTCAAAAAAAAAAATTTTCACCTCTGGAGCAGAAAAATCCGTGACCCCGGCGTCACGGATTTCCTTCCCTGGATACCAAAACGACTCAATTTTTAAAACTAGACAAATCACCATTTTTAAGCATGAAATTTAACCCAGATCCCATTCTGAGGTCCATTTTTATATTTGGGTCAAAAAAAGTTTTTCACCTCTGCAGCACAAGAATCCGTGACCCCGGCATCAGAGATTTTCTTCCCTGGATACCAAAACGGCTCAATTTTTGAAAACTAGAAAAAGCACCATTTTTAAGCATGAAATTTAACCCGGATCCAATTCTGAGGTCCATTTTTACATTTGGGTCAAAAAAATTTTTTCACCTCTGCAGCAAAAAAATCCGTCACCCCGGCAACAGGAATTTCATTCCCTGGATACCAAACGACTCAATTTTTGAAAACATAGACAAATCACATTTTTAAGCATTGAAATTCAACCCAGATCCAATTCTGAGGTCCATTCTTTACTTTGGGTCAAAAAAAAAATTTTACCTCTGCAGCACAAGAATCCGTTGGGGACCCCGGCATCAGGAATTTCCTAGACGGACACTAAAAACGGTCAATTTTGGAAAAATAGAAAAGCACCATTTTTAACATGAATTTAACCGAATCCATTCTGAGAGTCCGTTTTAAATTGCGGTCAAAAAAAATTTGCACCTTTGTTCAGGAGCACAAAATCCGTGAACCGGGCATTCAGGAATTTACTTCCGGGATACCAAAAGACTCATTTAAAACTTGGAAAACTAGACAAATCACCATTTTAAGCATGAAATTTAACCCAGATACCATCTGATCGTCCATTTTTACATTTGGGTCAAAAAAAAATTTTCACCTCTGGAGCAAAAAAATCCGTGACCCCGGCATCAGGGATTTTCTTCCCTGGATATCAAAACGGCTCAATTTTTGAAAACTAGAAAAAGCACCATTTTTAAGCATCAAATTTAATCCCAAATCCCATTCTGAGGACCGTTTTTACATTTGGGTCAAAAAAAATTTTTCACCTCTGGAGCATAAAAAACCGTGACCCCGGCATCAGGAATTTCCTTTCCCGGACAACAAAACAGCTCAATTTTTAAAAACTAGAAAAAGCACCATTTTTAAGTATGAAATTTAACCCCGAATCCCATTTCCGGAGCACAAAAATCCATGAACCCGGCATCAGAAATTGCCTTCCCCGAACACCAAAACGGCTGAAAAATTAAAAACTACAAAAAGCACCATTTTTAAGCATGAAATTTGACCCTTAATCCCATTCTGAGGTCCATTTTTACATTTGGGTCAAAAAAATTTTTCACCTCTGGAGCACAAAAATCCGTAACCCCGGCATCAGGAATTTCCTTCCCTGGATACCAAAACGACTCAATTTTTGAAAACTAGACATATCACCATTTTTAAGCATGAAATTTAACCCAGATCCCATTCTGAGGTCCATTTTTACATTTGGGTCAAAAAAAAATTTTCACCTCTGGAGCAAAAAAATCCGTGACCCCGCCATCACGGATTTTCTTCCCTGGATATCAAAACGGCTCAATTTTTGAAAACTAGAAAAAGCACCATTTTTAAGCATCAAATTTAATCCCAAATCCCATTCTGAGGACCGTTTTTACATTTGGGTCAAAAAAAATTTTTCATCTCTGGAGCAAAAAAATCCGTGACCCCGGCATCAGGAATTTCCTTCCCTGGATACCAAAACGTCTCAATTTTTGAAAACTAGACAAAGCACCATTTTTAAGCATCAAATTTAATCCCAAATCCCATTCTGAGGTCCATTTTTATATTTGGGTCAAAAAAAGTTTTTCACCTCTGCAGCACAACAATCCGTGACCCCGGCATCAGGGATTTTCTTCCCTGGATACCAAAACGGCTCAATTTTTGAAAACTAAAAAAAGCACCATTTTTAAGCATGAAATTTAACCCCGAATCCCATTCTGAGGTCCATTTTTACATTTGGGTCAAAAAAAAAATTTCACCTCTGGAGCACATAAATCCGTGACCCCGGCATCAGGAATTTCCTTCCCTGGATACCAAATTGGCTCAATTTTTGAAAACTAGAAAAAGCACCATTTTTAAGTATGAAATTTAACCCCGAATCCCATTTCCGGAGCACAAAAATCCGTAACCCCGGCATCAGGAATTTCCTAGCCCGGACACTAAAACGGCTCAATTTTTGAAAAGTAGAAAAAGCACCATTTTTAAGCATGAAATTTAACCCCGAATCCCATTCTGAGTTCCGTTTTTACATTTGTGTCAAAAAAAATTTTTCACCTCTGGAGCAAAAAAATCCATGACCCCGGCATCAGGAATTTCCTTCCCTGGATACCAAAACGACTCAATTTTTAAAACTAGACAAATCAACATTTTTAAGCATGAAATTTAACCCAGATCCCATTCTGAGGTCCATTTTTACATTTGGGTCAACAAATTTTTTCACCTCTGGAGAAAAAAAATCCGTGACCCCGGCATCAGGGATTTTCTTCCCTGGATACCAAAACGGCTCAATTTTTGAAAACTAGAAAAAGCACCATTTTTAAGCATGAAATTTAACCCCGAATCCCATTCTGAGGTCCGTTTTTACATTTGGGTCAAAAAAAGTTTTTCCACCTCTGCAGGCACAAGAATCTCCGTGCCCCGGCATCAGTGATTTTTCTTCCCTGGATACCAAAACGGCTCAATTTTTGAAAACTAAAAACGGACCATTTTTTAGCAGAAATTGTAACCCGAATCCCATTCTGAGGTCGTTTTTCATTTGGTCAAAAAAAATTTTTTCACCTCTGAGCACAAATCCGTGGACCCCGGCATCAGGATTTCCTTCCTGATACCCAAATTGGCTCAATTTTTTGAACACTAGAAAAAGCACCATTTTTTTTAAGTATGAAAATTTAACCCGAATATCCCATTTCCGGAGGCACTAAAAATCCGTAACCCCGGCATCAGGAATTTCCTAGCCGAACACTAAAACGGCTCAATTTTTTGAAAAGTAGAAAAAGCACCATTTTTAGCATGAATTTAACCCCCGAAATCCCATTCTGAAGTGTTCCGTTTTTACATTTGTTGTCAAAACAATTTTTTCATCTCCGGAGCACAAAAATCTATGACCCGGGCCTCAGGAATGTCCTTCCCCGGACACTAAAACGGCTCAATTTTTGAAAACTAGAAAAAGCACCATTTTTAAGCATGAAATTTAACCCCGAATCCCATTCTGAGGTCCGTTTTTACATTTGGTCCAAAAAATATTTTCATCTCCGGAGCACAAAAATCTATGACCCCGGCATCAGAGATTTCCTTCCCCGGACACTAAAACGGCTCAATTTTTGAAAACTAGAAAAAGCACCATTTTTAAACATGAAATTTAACCCCGAATCCCATTCTGAGGTACGTTTTTACATTTGGGTCAAAAAAAATTTTTCATCTCCAGAGCACAAAAATCTGTGACCCCGGCATCAGGAATTTCCTTCCCCTGACACCAAAACGGCTCAATTTTTGAAAACTAGAATAAGCACCATTTTTAAGTATGAAATTTAACCCCGAATCCCATTTCCGGAGCACAAAAATCCGTAACCCCGGCATCAGGAATTTCCTAGCCCGGACACTAAAACGGCTCAATTTTTGAAAAGTAGAAAAAGCACCATTTTTAAGCATGAAATTTAACCCCGAATCCCATTCTGAGGTCCGTTTTTACATTTGGGTCAAAAAAAATTTTTCACCTCTGGAGCAAAAAAATCCATGACCCCGGCATCAGAAATTTCCTTCCCTGGATACCAAAACGACTCAATTTTTAAAACTAGACAAATCACCATTTTTAAGCATGAAATTTAACCCAGATCCCATTCTGAGGTCCATTTTTACATTTGGGTCAAAAAAAATTTTTCACCTCTGGAGCAAAAAAATACGTGACCCCGGCATCAGGAATTTCCTTCCCTGATACCCAATTGGCTCAATTTTTGAAAACTAGACAAAGCACCATTTTTAAGCATCAAATTTAATCCCAAATCCCATTCTGAGGTCCATTTGGGTCAAAAAAAGTTTTTCACCTCTGCAGTACAAGAATCCGTGACCCCGGCATCAGGGATTTTCTTCCCTGGATACCAAAACGGCTCAATTTTTGAAAACTAGAAAAAGCACCATTTTTAAGCATGAAATTTAACCCCGAATCCCATTCTGAGGTCCGTTTTTACATTTGGGTCAAAAAATTTTTTTCACCTCTGGAGCACAAAAATCCGTAACCCCGGCATCAGGAATTTCCTAGCCCGGACACTAAAACGGCTCAATTTTTGAAAACTAGAAAAAGCACCATTTTTAAGCATGAAATTTAACCCCGGATCCCATTCTGAGGTCCATTTTTACATTTGGGTCAAAAAAATTTTTCACCTCTGGAGCAAAAAAATCCGTCTCCCCGGCCACAGGAATTTCCTTCCCTTGATACGAAAACGGCTCAATTTTTGAAAACTAGACAAAGCACCATTTTTAAGCATGAAATTTAACCCCGAATCCCATTATTAGGTCCGTTTTTACATTTGGGTCAAAAAAAAAATTTTCACCTCTGGAGCAGAAAAATCCGTGACCCCGGCGTCACGGATTTCCTTCCCTGGATACCAAAACGACTCAATTTTGAAAACTAGACAAATCACCATTTTTAAGCATGAAATTTAACCCAGATCCCATTCTGAGGTCCATTTTTACATTTGGGTCAAAAAAAATTTTTCACCTCTGGAGCAAAAAAATCCGTGACCCAGGCATCAGGAATTTCCTTCCCTGGATACCAAAACGGCTCAATTTTTGAAAACTAGACAAAGCACCATTTTTAAGCATCAAATTTAATCCCAAATCCCATTCTGAGGTCCATTTTTATATTTGGGTCAAAAAAAGTTTTTCACCTGTTACAACACAAAACCGTAAGCGCTCCACTTATGCTACTGCAGCACAACAAGAATTCCGTGACCCCGGCATCAGGGATTTTCTTCCCTGGATACCAAAACGGCTTCAATTTTTTAAACTAGAAAAGCAACCATTTTTAAGCATGTAAATTTTTCCCCGATCCATTCTGGAGGTCCCGTTTTTTACATTTGGGTCAAAAAAAAATTTTCACCTCTGGAGCAAAAAAATTCAAGACCCCGGCATCAGGAATTTGCTTCCGTGCATACCAAAAAGGCTCAATTTTTGAAAACTAGAAAAAGCACCATTTTTAAGCATGAAATATAACCCCGAATTCCATTCTGAGGTCCATTTTTACATTTGGGTCAAAAAAATTTTTTCACCTCTGGAGAAAAAAAATCCGTGACCCCGGCATCAGGAATTTCCTTCCCTGGATACCAAAACGGCTCAATTTTTGAAAACTAGACAAAGCACCATTTTTAAGCATCAAATTTAATCCCAAATCCCATTCTGAGGTCCATTTTTATATTTGGGTCAAAAAAAGTTTTTCACCTCTGCAGCACAAGAATCCGTGATTCCGGCATCAGGGATTTTTTTCCCTGGATACCAAAACGGCTCAATTTTTGAAAACTAAAAAAAGCACCATTTTAAGCATGAAATTTAACCCCGAATCCCATTCTGAGGTCCATTTTTACATTTGGGTCAAAAAAAATTTTTCACCTCTGGAGCACATAAATCCGTGACCCCGGCATCAGGAATTTCCTTCCCTGGATGCCAAATTGGCTCAATTTTTGAAAACTAGAAAAAGCACCATTTTTAAGTATGAAATTTAACCCCGAATCCCATTTCCGGAGCACAAAAATCCGTAACCCCGGCATCAGGAATTTCCTAGCCCGGACACTAAAACGGCTCAATTTTTGAAAAGTAGAAAAAGCACCATTTTTAAGCATGAAATTTAACCCCGAATCCCATTCTGAGTTCCGTTTTTACATTTGTGTCAAAAAAAATTTTTCACCTCTGGAGCAAAAAAATCCATGACCCCGGCATCAGGAATTTCCTTCCCTGGATACCAAAACGACTCAATTTTTAAAACTAGACAAATCAACATTTTTAAGCATGAAATTTAACCCAGATCCCATTCTGAGGTCCATTTTTACATTTGGGTCAACAAATTTTTTCACCTCTGGAGAAAAAAAATCCGTGACCCCGGCATCAGGGATTTTCTTCCCTGGATACCAAAACGGCTCAATTTTTGAAAACTAGAAAAAGCACCATTTTTAAGCATGAAATTTAACCCCGAATCCCATTCTGAGGTCCGTTTTTACATTTGGGTCAAAAAAAATTTTTCACCTCTGGAGCACAAAAATCCGTGACTCCGGCATCAGGAATTTCCTTCCCTGGATACCAAATTGGCTCAATTTTTGAAAACTAGAAAAAGCACCATTTTTAAGTATGAAATTTAACCCCGAATCCCATTTCCGGAGCACAAAAATCCGTAACC